>NC_135340.1:39119916-39419916 GCF_023851605.1 Tamandua tetradactyla
GAAAGTCAACACTACCTCATAGCAACTGTTCAGAAATTTGAAAAAGTGACCAGACTCAGACTAGAGATATGAATGAAGCTCATCTGAATAGGACTACAGAATACAAGGTAAAGGATGATACGGCCTATATTTTTAGACTTCAACTTCTGTGTGAGACCTAAGGACAAGATGTTTATTTGGTCCAAAATTTTATTTTGGTAACACATTATCTAATTTAACTTGCACAGTCAGTTTATTTGAACATCATAATTAAATGGAATCTTGAATAGGATGTGAGACCTTGTCAGTTTGTACAGGTTAGTGTGATGCCCCAATACATCACAAAGTAATCTGGGCAAAGAATAAAAATGTATTTGCAAAATCCCCTGAGGGACTGGGGAAAAAGGAAGAAATATTCAACTTCCCCATCTGGGGAATTCCTCATATTCTTGCAAGCAGTGGGGACAAACAATTCAATAGGCTGAGCCCTGGATCTTGTGATTCACCCACACGAAACTTATTCCTGCAAAGGAGAAGCTAAGCTTGTTTATAATTATGGCTAAGAGTCAGCCCTAAAAAAATCTTTTTTTGCTCAGATATGGCCTCTGTCTCTAAACCAACTCAGCATGTGAACTCACTGCCCTCACCCCTTTGTGGGAGGTGATTTCCAGGGGTGTAAATCTCCCTGGAAACACAGGACAGGACTCCCAGGATGAGCTGGGACCTGGTGTTATGGGATTGAAAAGACTTAATGACAAAAAGTGGGGAGAGAGAAATGAGAAAAAATGAAGTCTCAGCAGCTGAGAGATTTCAGAGTCAAGCAGGTACCCTGGAGATTATTCTCACGCATTTTGTAGATATCCCTTTTTAGTTTGTAGTATATTAGAATGTCTGGAGAGAAGTACCCAAAACTGTTGAACTGTCCCAGTAGCCTTGATTCTTGAGGTTATTCTATAATGATATAGTTTTTATGATGTGACATGTGATTGCAAAAATATTGTGTCTGGTGCTCCTTTTATCCATGGTATAGACAGATGAGTAAAAAAATAAGGGTAAAAAGTAAATAAATAATGGGGGGATAAAGGGTAAAAAATCACATAGATTGAAATACTAGTAGTCAATGAGAGGGAGGGGTAAGGGGTATGGGATGTATGAGGTTTTTTTGGTCTTTTTATTTTTTTATGGTGATGCAAATGTTCTAAAAATGATCACGGTGATGAATACATAACTATGTGATGATATTGTGAGCCTTTGAATATATACTGTGGATGGACTAAAGATTTCTCAATAAAAAATATTTTTAAAAAAGCTTAGAATACATTTGTAAAAAAAAATAGATGCTGAATAAAGTTAGTGGATTTCAACTTAATAGATCTGTAGTTGCTTGAAGCAACTATGGAAAACGGACTATCAGGTAAATTCTTTTAAGATTAAGGGGAGCTTGAACTCTCTGATGGGGCATTGAGGCAGGGTTAGAATTAAGGTGGTGGCTGGTTAATGGGCAAAAGGCAAATTCCAGGGAGAAGGCAAATTGTAAAGACAAAGTTAACTCTTATGAAAATGGCAGTAAACAGCCCATGGCTTTTATTGCCATTTTAAAATGGCATAAACAAAGAAGGAAGAAGGGAGAGCAAATAGCTAGGAAAAAATTACAAAAGGAACAGAAAAACTATAAAAACAAGCCCTTCCCATAGTGTGACATGCTTTACCTCTTGCAAGAGTGTCCACGTGTTATTCTTGCATGTGTTCTAAATAAACTTTCTGCCTGTTTGCTTGATCTATGCCAGGCCCTTGAATTCTTTCTTGCAGCATAGCCAAGAACCTAGAAACTCAAATCTGGAAACATTGTGCCCCATGTTCCAGAAATTAATCTTTACATATCAGTAGTTATGTCAAGGGAAGTCTAGTGAACCCCAAGGGAAAGTGAGGAATGACAGCAAGGATGAGTTCTCAAGAGACAGGGGAATAGTATTCAACAATTGTTCTGGGGGTCCTTCAGCATTTTCAACAGCCAGTACAGCCAACCATCCACCTTGAAAAGAAAGAAATGACAAAAAAATATTCTGTCATTGAGGAACAGGACAGATAGGGAAATTTAATATTTAATTCCTGTTTCAGTTTGATTAACCACAGTTCCTCATTTAATTTCACTTTCCTTATTACTTTGAGGTAATTCCTTTTGCAATTCACCAGCTGAGTAAGCAGAATATCGACTGCCCAAAGGTGACAGTTTCCTTTATGTATAATATTTTTCTTTAAAATGTTATTAGTTTTAACAAAATCGAGGAAAAGTTTTCTCTTCACAAAACCTAGATGAAGAAGACCCTCTTGACAAACTATGTAGTCATGGATGTGAATGATTCCCCAACATGAAATTAAAAGAAACACAAATATAATTAAGAGAAAAAATTGATAAATATGATGAAGTAACTTTAATATTTGAGTGATAAAAATTGCATGAATGAAGTGAATACATAAATGTCACATACAGGATAAAGAATAATATCTGTAAATTATAAATCATTCCTTCCACTCCACATAACAAAATACTCAGAAAGAGAAAAATGAGTTAAAATTTTTGAATGAACAATCCATAAAACAGAGAGAAAATGGCCAATAAAATACTACTTGTTTTTATGTTCAGGTTAATTATTAAGAAAGTAGATAACCATGCAAACAATGAGATGTTAAGACTGGCAAGTTTCTAGTCAGAATAGGGGGTATAAAATAATTCAGTGGGACAATTTGAAGATACATGTTCAAAAAGAGCCAAAAAATCATATAGATTTTATCCAGCAATTCTGCACTGAGTAATCTAATCTAAGAGAACATCATTCCAGAGTTTTTTGCAATAGAAATAATGCAAGCCATTTAAATGTCCAGCAATAGATAATTTGATAAATATGTTATGAAATTTCCAAGAGATGGAAACAGCTCACATGTCCATCAATGGATGAGTGAATAAAGAAAGACTGCCATATACACACAATAGAATATTACACAACTGTAAAACAGAATAAAGGCATGATGCATGCAGCCTTGAGGACATTATGTTGATTGAAAATAAGCCAGAAACATAAAGACAAATACTGTATGGTGTCACTAATATAAACTAACTATAATGAGCAAACTCTGAGAATTAGACTTAAAAACACTAAGTTTTAAGGAGATTGAAAGAAGGTAGAGATTGAAGGACAGAATGTTTAACAAGATAATTATAAAGATTCAGAAACGAATAGCACAATACTGTGTGATGGTTGCACAATATTGTAAGTATAATGAACAAAGCTGAGTGTGAGTATGGTTGAAGAGGAAGCATAGGGGAACGTATAAGACCATAAGGAAAGACAGAATACAAAAACTGGGACTGTATAACTTAGCAAAACCTAGAATGGACAATGACAGTGATAAGTGTACAAACAAGAAAGTTTTACATGAGGGAGGACAAAGTAATGTCATCTTTGTGAGGTGTTAAAAATGGGATACTATATAGAAAAAAATACAATTAATGCAAACAAGGGTCTATAGTTAACTGCAACATTGTAATATTCTTCCACTGAATGTAACAAAAGCAATGTACCAAAACTAGAGGTCAGTAAGAGGGGGATATAAAGAAAGGGTAGGGAATTTTTGTTGTTGTTTCTCCTTTTCTTTTCTTCTTCTTTTTTCTATTCTATTCTTTTTCTTTCTTTGTGGAAGAAATGGAAATGTTCTCATCTGGGGGTGAATACATAACAAGGTGATTATACCAGGAGCTATTTACTAGAAACTTAGGATGGATTGTATGATGTCTGAATAAACTGTTTAAAATAGCAACGATAAAGTTACAAATGCTGGAGAAGATGTGGAGTGAGAGATGTGCCTACTCACTGTTAGTAAGGATATAGTATGATGTAGCCCTTCTGGAAGGCAGAGTAAGAGTTCCACAAGAGGTTAAGTATAGGTTTGCCATAAGTTCCTGCAACCCCTTATTAGGTTTGTACTGGGAAGAACTGAAACAAAGACATGAATAGACATTTGCACAGGTGTTCATGGTGGCAGTGTTGTGATTCACAATTGACAGAGGTGGCCTAAGAAGACATAGACTGATGAGGAGAAGGGAGAACAGTGGTATGTACATACAACAGATTACTGAGTGGTTGCAGAAAGAAATAAAGACATGAGGCATGCAGCTAGGTGAAAGAACCTTGAGGACATGATGTGGAATGAAATAAGTCAGAAAGGAAGGTCAAATGTTGTATGCTCTTACTAATATAAACTAACTAAACTAACCAAACTTTGAGAATTTTATTTGACAGCACTGATTATTGCAGGATAAAAAGTGGGCAGAGATTGAGCAATTGATGATTAAGCAATACAAAATATTTGATAAGATTCATTGGAAAAGTTCCTAGATTGGATGCTCTTACAGCAGTCACATTTATTCCTGATTTTTAACTGTCATTTCTAAATTTTGAGATGCTATGCTCTTTGTGTATAACATGGTAGTTCTCTGGAACTTTAGGTATCTGTGTGAAACTTGAGTCTCCGAGTTAGAGTGCTATAGCTTTGAAAGTTAGAATTACTCCATACAGACACTGTTAAAGAAGCTGAAAAAGAGATCAGAGTTTAACTAGAGATATGAATGAAATGGACATGGTTAGGACTAAAGTAAATTAGAATGAGGGTAAAGGATGATATATTTTTCTGTATTTTAAAACTTTAACTTTGGTGTGAGGCCAAAAGAAAAGCTGTTTATTTGGTACTAAATTTACATTTTCATAGCAAATTATCTAATTTAAGCTGTCTTGCTAGTTTATTTAAACAACCTAATTACATGGAACCTAGAGGATCTTCTTATTTTATACTGGTTAATGTAATACCCTAATACATGCTAAAGTATTTGGGGCAGAAAATTACAATGTATTTGCAAAGACCCTTCAAGTGACTGGTGGAAAAAATGTGGAACTATTAAAGTTTTTCCACATAGGAAATTCCTGATATTCTCTCAAGCCAAGCCATGAGTCTTGAGGTTTGCCCTTATGAAATTTGTTTCTTCAATGATGAAGCTAAGCCTACTTATAACTATGCTTGAGTCACCCCCAGAGAACCTCTTTTGTTACTCTCTCTCAGCCAATTCCATAAGTACATTCACTAACATTCCCACACACAAGACATGACTACCAGGCATATGTCTCCCTGACAATGTGGGACATGACTTCCAGGGACGTGCCCAGTCCTTGCATCATGGGATTGAGAATGCCTTCTTCACCAAAAAATGGGAAAATAAAAGTAACAAAATAAAGTTATAGAGGCTAAGAGATTTCAAATAGACTCAAGAGGTCATTCTGGAACTTATTCTTATGCAAACTTCAAGCAGATATTATAAATTGCCACAGTATGCCAAGCCCCAAGCAACAGTGTTCCTGAAACCCCTAAAGAATACCATGGGCTCTATCCAAGACCTAATAAAAGTTTTACTTAGTAAGTTTATTTTTTCAGAAATGTAAGGCCTCCAGATTGTTCCTATGCCAGATAAACTCTAAAACACAGAGGTACCAGACTCTCCAAGAACATAAACCAGTTTCATTCCTCTACCCCATAAGATCAACCTCCCCTTCCAACATGAGGAAATTAAAATGGTCATCACCCAGATATCTCTGATGATTGAGGGAATCATGATGAAAGGCTGGAGGTGTAACTGAGAAACTAGGATTTCGCAAATGATTTGGACCACTAATTATGTAGATGCTTCCCTTTAGCTTGTGGTGCATTATAATAGCCAGAAGAATATACCTAAAACTGCTTAACTGTAATCCAGTAGCCTTCATCTTTGATAATGATGGTATAACTATTTATTGCATGACCCTATGATGATGAAAACCTTGTGACTGACACACCATTTCTCCAGTATATGACTAGAGGAGTATAAAATACATACATGCATGAAGAAAACTGTAATAATAATAGATTGGGAATATGGGGGAAAATACCTCTAATAAACTATGAACAATAGTTATAGTACTACTTTAATAATATTTCATCAATTTTAACAAATATAACTATGATTAAAAAATAATTACAAAAAAACTGTTATTGTCAACTGTAAAAAATTTTCCACACCAATGCAAGAGTTGACAGTTGGGTGATATATGGGAATCCATGAATGATTGTCCTATAATCTTGCATTAGTGTCATGTGTTTGTTACAACTGACAAAAGAATATAATAATTCTCCTATTAACTATAATCCATTGTTTACATTAGCTAATCATTTCTTGATCAGAGAGAAGGGCTTTTTCTGTTTGCTTGTTCTTCTTTCACACTAAAATCACTTGTCTTACCTGACAGTGACTGAGCTTACTATTCTCCTGGCACATTCAGGCTTGTGACTTGGACCACTCCCAGGGCTTCACTGCTTGAAGCCAGCTATCTACTAAATTCATATAGAGCAGAAGTCAGACAATGAGCTCACTGGAGATGTCATAGAAGCTTGGTTGCCATGGCAATTGCTGGAAGAGAACACAGAGAAGGGTAAAAGAGAAAGAAAAGAGAAGAGAGAAAACTAAAGAAAGAATTGAAGAGTAACAGAAAAAACAGACAGAACTTAAAACTGGTTGAGAAATGTATGCAAAACCTGTGGGGGAAACAACTTGTTCAGAACTGGTGACTTCCCAACAGCTCTTGGAGTGATGTGGTTTCATGGAGGATGATTTCTGAGGTACATTTCAGTTTAGACTAAATGCAAAGGGATTTTAATACCAAGAAATCTATATTAAATTAGCTAGATAGCCACCAAGATGGCAGAGAAACAACAGATGTTTTCCACATGATAATCATTGAGTTGAATGTCAAAATATTTTGAAATGGAATACAAATTCCTACATACCACAGGGTTTTTTCCAAAGTGCAAAAATTGTAATGTCCCTGAGTTAGGTGCTTAGGTAGAGCATAAATGGTAGAAGAAACCTAGCTACTACTTAAAGCATCACTATTGATATATGCTCTAAATTACTTCCAATATTGGTTTTTGGAGCAATGGTAGAAGAAACCTAGTTACTCCTTAAAGCATCACTATTGATATATGCTCTAAATTACTTCCAATATTGGTTTTTGGAGCATGGGCAGAGAGAATGTGCTACATTCAAACCCAAGGCTTCAGTGAGTTTCAATTATATGATGAGGCTTATCCTACCACCTTGTGGCTCTGGGCCAATGTGCACAAAATTGGAGAATAACGAGTATGGTCCTGAAGGGAATCACAAAGAGCTTAACTGAAGAAGGAAAATTCAGAAGCATCACCATCAGCATGGGAGGACAGTATATTTACTTAATTAGCTAAAAATAATTGGTTACAAAATTCTGCTCTTGATAAGTATTTTTGCCATAAAAGACTTCCTAGACTTCTGTCCTATACAATGACTTAATAAATAGATTGAGAGATCCTAAGGGCTAAGCTTAATTAATCTTGTATCTGGAGAATCTAAAAATCCAACACTACTTAATGAAGTTATACTGTACCAAGAGACCAACTTTAAAATAAAATTCATCAAGTAAGGTGCTTGAAGTGACAAAATTGCAGAAGAAATAAGTCCAAATGGTGATGAGTATAATGTTCACTGGAAAGAGCAGAGAGTCCAGGTATGGCCCTGATGCCTGGAGAGAGTGGAGCTGAGAAAAAGGTGGTCTCCTTAATGTTCCCTGAAGTTGATTTGGAAAGAGGCAGGCCACTGCATAGGCCCTTGGAAAGAGTGGGACTACCACTTTCTAAAGCTGAAGGATAAATGACTTTCAGACATTGAAATCCAATGGAGTTTGCCCTGCAGGTTTTCAGAACTGTTTGGGTCTTGCAACTCTTGTGTTCTTTCCAATTTCTCCTTATGGAAATGAAAAGCTGTATCCTGTGAATGCCCTCCTTTGCATATTGACACCAGATAACTTGTTTTGAGATTCTTAGGTCCACAGCCAGAAGAGAATTCTTTGCACTTAATATTGTTTAATGTGATGCATGTAGTTGCCAAGTTGACAAGGGGTGGACATGTGGTAGTTAGATTCAGTTGTCAACTTGGCTAGGTGAAGGTGCCTAGTGCTATTGCTATGGACATGAGCCAATGGTATGTGAACCTCATCTGTTGCTGATTACATCTGCAGTGAGCTAGGAGGTGTGCCTGCTGCAGTGAATGATGTTTGATTTAATTGGCTGGTGCTTAAATGAGAGAGCTCAACATAGCACAACCTAAGTAGCTCAGCATACCTCATCACAGCACAAGCAGCTCAGCCCAGGCCTTTGGAGATGCAGAAAGAAATCACCCTGGGGAAAGTTGTTGGAACACAGAGGCCTGGAATAAAGGCCAGCAGAGATCACTTTGTGCCTTCCCACATAAGAAAGAACCTCAGATGAAAGTTAGCTGCCTTTCCTCTGAAGAACTAACAAAATAAGTCTCCTTTTATTAAAATCCAGTCTGCCTCTAGTGTGTTGCATTCTGTCAGCTAGCAAACTAGAACAGTAGAACAGGTTGGTGAATTGAGTGATGCAATGTGATTGGTCCCGCTGCTTCTGTGGCAGTGCCCCAAAGGACAAAAGTAGCTAGATAGATTTACATAATAATCACTTTTATGTAAAAATTAATGAGTATCTTTTATGAGCACCAACTTGTGTCAGTGCTATAGCAGGATTCCCAACCCTTGGAAACCAAGATTGTTTTTGAAAAGTATAAGAATATAAATGTTGCAGTTCCTTAACTGTCCTGACTCAATGTTCACTTTGTTGCAAGTATTGGTACAAAAAAGGACCATAAATCTTATCACTTGATCTATAAATATTTTAAATTATAGACAAAGTGGTGTAGGCAATAATGTATAATTATTTTACAAAACCCACATATCTGCTCTCTGGGTCCTGCAAGGGAATATCTATGAAATATTTACTTAAAAATCTTGTCAGAGTACCTTAGTCTGCACCTGTTTATTTTCTCCTATTTTCAGATGATAGGATGATGGAATTCAGTGAGCTTTGGATGAATCAGAGATGAAACACCAGAAATTAAGATTTAAAAATCTTTCTTCTGGTAAAGTCTAAAATAAACTTATAATTCCAGGTGGATTACAGTGTTCTCATGCAAAAATATAATGACCCTTCCATATGGTAAACTCAGAACAATGAGAAATAAAAGAAGCAGCTCTCTAAGAGAAACACATCTGCTCTTCGAATCAGGAGATGTTGAGGATGAATAGTATTCTCAGACAATGGAGGACAAGTTTCACCTCCTGAGGAGAAAGGCTGAATGAACAAATAGTCATGATTCACAGCTTCAACAAAGTCCACTCAGATGTCCCCATTCCAAGTTACAGGGTCACATATATCTTGAATATCTATAACTGCATTATTAACCACCCAAAGCATAGTGATTTAAAATAAGCATAACTATCATTTCTCACTTGTCTGTGGTTATACCAAATCAGTTGGGAAGTTCTTTTGTTCTACAAGGTGTGGCATCAGACCGTGTTCATCTGGAGGCTTGAGTGCACTGAAACGTTGCCAAGAAAGCTCACTTAAATGGATGTGAGTCAGTGCTGGCTGCTGGCCAGACGCTCAGGTGATGCTGTCACCAGGAGCAACATGTCCTACTCTGCATGACCCAACAGGCAGTGGAGGAAGCCCAGACCTCTTAAGGCCAACCTCAGAAGTCACTCAGCCTCACTTCCATCACCTACTATCGATCAATAAGAATCAGAACTAACCCATACTAAAACAAGAAGGGAAGTGGATCCCACATCTTGATGGGAAAATGGCAAGGCCACATTACAAAAAAGCATGTGCTTTGGAGATATTCTTTGGACCATCTTTGGATATATTTAACACTATCCACCTGCAAAGCATGACTAAACACATTTTTCCCATATGGGAAATATATTCAACTTCTTTGCAAAAGGCTCATATCCTTATGTAAGCAGGCATTAATCCAGAATCTTGTCATTTAAAGTGGTGAAAGAGATTCTTGGATCTCATTCCAACTTCACAGGATAAGTGCAATATTAACTCCTGTTAAAAAGAAGGTAGATTTTTTCTCTTCTACTTTCTTATTATATTCTTCTTTCCTTCCCCTAATTATTCAACAGCAAAGTCATCAGGGCTGTAAGAAAAAGGTGTGTATTTATGATGGAGAATTAACCTGTGGTAACCTAGAGGGGAATATCAGAGCCCAGTTGTGAAAGGAAGGTGAGGGAAAGGGGCAAGTGGGCTTGCAATTTTAGGAACAGATAGAGGTTAGGGAATTGTCCAGGTGTGAGAGCAGCCTGATATGGGGTATCAGTGCCCAAGCAAGACAAGGAGACTCTCTGTTCAGGGAAGACATGCTGACAAAAATTGAAGACTACTTCTGTATGGGGGGATTTATCTAACAGGTTAATGAGCTAAGGATAATGGACGTTTGGTTTGTCACTGTCAAAAAAGAGAGTAACAAATACAGAAAGGGTGACAATTATAATAAACTCAATGTGTTGAAACAGAATTGAATGTATCAGTATGAATTCAGGGTTTTCAACATATAGGGAAAATTTAGAAATAAATCTATCTCTGGGAGGAGGCAGTGATGTCTCAAAAGCATATGAACAGTAAGATTCTAGAAACAGTGATAGCCCAATAGTGATTATCACACCTAACATGTTCCAATACAAGGAAGGAGAACTCTAGGGAAAAGGCTGCCTTGAGGTCTGGATTATGAAAAGTACAACATAAGTCAGAACATATCTTTTCCACTAAAAAAAAGCAAAAATCTGCTTAAAGATTTATGGGGGCATATCAAAAATACACAAAAGCAATGGTGAATGGACTCTTACCAGGTAAATCAGGTCAATTTCAGCATCAACTTAATGAAGACAACATATTTACAGGATTCAAAAAAATAGGAAAATATGAGTCCATATGGATATAAATAAAGAAATGAACTTTTAATAAGAAACAAGATATTTACATACATTTAATGTATATTGTATGTTGTATGTATGTATGTATGTTTAACAATCTGGTAAAAGCAAGGGAGAAAAGATTAATTTTATGGTGGAGTAGTATGGTAAGCATCATGTTACTAAAGTGATCAAGTGAAAATTATGAGAAATGGGATGAATTTAATCATGTGCCACCTCATACAATGCAATAGAAGGATGCAACAGAAGAATTCAATTTCACTATCCTGCCCTATCTGCCAAAGATACATAGTCTAAACCCAATCTTAAGATATAACAAAGAAATTCAAATTGAGGAACAGCATACAAATGAACTGGTCTGTAATCTTCCCAAATGTCAAAGTCAGGGAAGTAAAGGAGTGACTGAAGAACTGGTCCAGACCTCAAGAGACTAAAGAAATGTGACGATTATGACAACCATGAAGTGTGACATTCAAACTCTCTTCAAGAAATAGCTTCCTTATCTGCTGTGTGGAAACCAGTTAGCTGACAGGCACTAGCTACAGTTCACTTGGGATCCACTGTATGTTTGAGCTATGTGCTTCCTGCAGTCAGCTCCAAAGTCTCCCACATTAGCTTTCAAAGACCAATGACATGAGTTGACTTCCCCAGGAAGCCAACTTTAAAATAGAGATTAACATTTTGGATGTATTAAAAGGAGTACTTTGAAAGCAATACTATGTAACAGAAGGAAAGACACCAGAAAAGTGAACTACAATGCATTTGTTCATTAAAGATTTATTGTATCACAAGCAGTAAATAGGCATCCATGACAGGACAAAATACAGCACTATCTAATACAGATTCATGAAAAAAGCCCTTGAGAGGAGTTGTTCTCTTGCTTTCACTATGATGCCTCCCATCAGTAGAAACAGGAAACTTTTATGTTTTAGGAATTTTAAAAAAAGCACTTAAATTAAACAGAACATTACAGTGTATCATTGGATAGATCTGAGATTCAAAATATAACTGAGAATTAACTTTGCAGAGATTCTATATGACTGTAATCAAAAAGTTCAAAACTATTTTGGAGGAAGATTTGTGCAGATGCTGATTAAATTCTAAGAGATTACATAGGAGAACTGATTAAGATTGAAACCTGGAAAACTTCCAAAATCCAAAATCCAAGTTGAAAACTACAATGAAATTCCAAAGTATGCAAAGACGAAATGGAGATAACGGGACTGGGAGACGATAGAACCATGTTCTATCACCCCAGTTTACCTAGTTCCAGCACACAAGCCTCCTCACTCTTCATCCAACACATCAAGCATACTCTGGTTCCTAGCATTAGCTGTTCTGCCTAAAGTAATACCCTCTCAGTACACTCACAGCTTGTTCCTTCACTTTTTCAAGTCTTCATTTAAATGTTCACATCTCTGTTAGCCTTTCCTTAAAACCGCATTTATAATTACAGGGCTTGCACTCAAATTCAATGCACCATTCCATCCCCTTGCTTCATTTTTCTCAGATGTAGAAATAAATTATATTTTTTATTTGATTTTTTTAGTGTGTTCTATTGCCCCTCCAATTAAATTGACTTCAGTAGGAATTTTTTGTTTTGTTTACCACATTATCCCCAGTGTCCATTAAGCACTCAATGAATGTTTGTTGAATAAACCTACATCACTGTAGCATTTAAAATGCCATTTTTTGAGTAGTGTTCAAAAAAAAGTACAATTCACATGTCTCTAAACCACAAATCTGAGACTTGGTGGAAAAATGCATATTAATTTTTAAAATGAAACAAAATCTAACAGAAGATCTTCCTTTTGTAACAATAAGGACAGGGTCTGTTACTAATTAATTATTCCCCAAAACTCTTTGCCAATGCCAGGTTACTAGAAGCACAAGAGAAAGTAAAAACACAGTTCCAAAAGTGCACCTTTCCTCAGGGAATCGCAAGGCTTGGGATTTGATCATAAATGTCTAAAATTCAAAAAAAGGATCTCATCTGTTGAACAAATTCTTTTTGAACTATCAGGGGAGAGAGTCCCAAATCTCTAAAGGCCACGAGGTAAAGAAATAGATATGTGCAATATCTTTCATCAGTGTTTTCATCTTGACTATTGTCATGGTTAGGGACAGGTGTCAATTTGGCCAAGTTGTGGTACCTGCTTATCTGATTGGGCAAGCGCTGGTCTGTCTGTTGCAGTGAGGACATTTCATAGGATTAGGTCATGATCACGTCAGCTACATCCACAGCTGATTCCATTTGTAATCAGCCAAAGGGGAGTGTCTTCTGCAATTAGTGATGCTAAATCTAATCATGGGAAGCCTTTTAAGGAGGACTCAGAGGAGACAGGTTCCATTCCTGCTTTCGCTGGTGAGCCTCTCCTGTGGAGTTCATCCAGGCCATCCATCGGAGTCATCGGCTTCACAGCCTGCCCTGTGGATTTTGGACTCTGTGTTCCTACAGTCACGTGAAACACTTTTATAAATTTTATATTTGCAAGTGTTCCCTGTTGATTTTGTCTCTCTAGAGAACCCTAAGTAATACAACTATAAATATGAGTTTTGAATCTGGGGGGAAAATATATTTTATGAATCACTCTTTACAACTCATGGCAGATTATAAACTTGTTCATTCAATTCTTCAAAAGTCCTGCTCATGCTTCTCACCCTATGTGGTAGTATGTTATTTCCCTTCTCTGACTGATCTTCTCAGCACTTATCCAAGGAATGAGTTAACACTTCATATCACATTACAATAAATACTGGGTTTCCTGCATAAACAGATTTACAGGCAAGTGCTTTCTCCATACTCTGACAATATCAATGTTTGATTAGAAGAAAGTGCATGTAATTGAATGTATTCTACCCTTTTCCATGAGTCTTGGGAAATATTTTCATTTAGTCCTTATCTTTTTAAAGTATTATTGAGTAATGCTTACAAAAAAGGATTGAGAATTTCATGTGAAATGTGTAACTGATAAATTGATGGTAGAATATCAATATGAAGACTTATTTTACTTCTTCAATAGAGAAAACATGACAAACTGCTGAATCCACTGATATCTCTTCTTCCCAACATATATCTTCCTCTCAGTTTCACTAGCATAATGTGCTTTAGTTTGATGTAAAATAACTCTTCCTTCAATGACAAAACCATTCACATGTGTTCTTTTATTTGTTGAAATTATGGGATCTTCCTTGAACAGTAACTTTATACAGTTAGCATTCCCTAGAAATACTTTAACAAGGGGTATTGATATTGATTTGATATACCGTGAATAGGGTCCTACTGTCAGGGAAGATAATGAAGTGTGATAAATGAGAACAGGACGTGAGGAACTAGGATGGGTCAGAGTATACAGGACAAAAAATTTGTTTAAAAATCCACCAAACCAGTTATAAAGAAATTGTATAACCACTAAGACCTGCAAAACTGAATATTTTTTCAATAAAGAATTTAGCAGAATAATTTGCAAATATCCCACAGGTATAATTAATTTTGAAATGTTAATATTAATTATATCTTATATTACTGTTCATATTCTTGTTCTACCTCTCATCACTTATGAATAATTTTGTACTAAATATCTCTGCATAAGTGCAATTTAAATATTCTCAACTTGAAGACATTGTGTTTGTTATTTCTAGAATTGTTTTGGAATGATAAGATTTGCTACCATCATAGTTTCCTGTGTCCAGACCAGGCAACACAATCACACCTAAAAAAATCCTAAGCATTTTATGAATTGTTCTACACAATCACAGATAGTCAAGGTAAAATCTTTCTCCAACAGGACAAAAACCAACAAATGAAAACCTCTAATAATCTAAAAAAGAATGGTGCTGAGCCTGCATGACAGCTTCTATGATATGATCAATATGGGTAGCAAGTAGGCTGAAACAAGTTCTATGTAGACATGACAAACACAATCTACATAGCCCTGTAGGCAATGAGAACATGAAATAGCAGTCTTTTCACTTTAGGGGCCAAATGTGGTGGCCTATGATTGAGTTTTAAAGGGTGAGATGCACAAAAGTTAACTATGATTCAACAATAAAAAACTAAGGAGAAAAAAATAAACTTGGAGGAGGTTCAAGGAGTGAGTGGAGCAAAATATTCCATATTTCAAGGTTGTTTCAATAGAAAAATACATAGTATGGGTATTTTTAAGGTGTCTTTCACATGGTATAAAAGAGAAAAAATGCCTAACATAGAACGCACTATGGGAAAAATAATATATAAATGTACACAAAAATAAAAAAAAAATTAGCTACTTTACAACACTTTTTCAGTGAAATTGGTGAAGTATATCCACCTTCAGCAGTTCAGTCACCTGAATGGTGGCTCTCTCTAAGGTCAGTTGCTGTAGTTCATACATTTATATAAAAATGAATCAAAGCTTTAAACCATGTGATAGAGCTGAATCCAGCTAGCTTGATAAAGAGGAAACATTTTCTCTATAACAACATGTGTTCAGGGTAAGGTCCTATAGAAGACATATATCCTGGAACCAGAAAGACCCCTTTTATCAACATTTTATACCACCATGGGAACAAAGAATAACATTGTCTGAGCTCTGTACCACAGCAAGACAGAGCCTTAAGAAATATCTTAATGTGACTTGCCCTCCCTTTTTTTTTTTTTTTTTACCATTTTGACTAACAAGAATATAGGCTTTACACAATTCTTTAGGAAGAACTTTTATAAAACCCCTGTATGGTAAACAAAAGATGAATATATATACAAATAGATATTAAGAGATATCAAAATGACAACATTTGAACCCCTTATGTATAATCCAATGTCATGAGCTTATTTAATGCTTGCCCCAAATTGTGTTTTCTTCCTTTATTATTTATTTGTATCTTATTATAATAAAACAGTACTCTTCAACAGCAAGTTGTGAAATCATACTTTGTTGCTTTAGCAGAAACCACATCGTTTACACCTTTCTCAAATAAATACTAAAGAAATTTGTTATTTCCAGGTAAAAACAATATTCTTCATTAACATCGATAACTCATGCTATCTACCTTATTTCCAGGCTAATGAGTGCATCTGGAAGAGAACTTACTAAATTGGCTTCATATAATTCTTTAGAAAGAACTTTAACATGCACCGATTTTTTCATAAATATCCTATATGGTAAATAGATGAAGAAATACAGAAGCAGAGATTAAGTGGCATCAAATGAAAACATTTGAACTTCTTATGTGTAATCCAATATCCTGAGTTTATTTAACGTTTGCCCCAAATCATGTTATTGTCTTTTGTTCTTATGTGCAGCCTATTAAAATGAAATATTCTTCAGGAACGAGTTGTGAAATCACACTTTTTTTACTTTAGCAGACTCCTCATTATTTATTACTTTCTCAAATAAATGCTAAAGAAATTTGGTGTTTCCAGGTAAAAAGAATATTCTTCATTAAACATTGATAACTGCTGCTATCTCCATTGTTTCCAGGCTAATGAATGCATCCGGAAGAGAACCTACTCACTCTGTAACCCACTTTATCCTCCTGGGCTTTCCCTCAAGCCCAGAAATGCAGCTCTTCTTCTTCAGACTCTTCTCAGTAACTACACTCTGACTCTGATGGGAAACACAGCCATAGCCTGTGCTGTGTGGTGGAACCGGTGCCTTCACACCCCCATGTACATTCTCCTGGGAAATTTTTCTTTCCTAGAAATAGGCTATGTCGCCATGACTGTTCCTAACATGTTGGCCAACTTCCTCTCCACAAGCAAGTCCATCTCCTTTGTGGGTTGTTTCATACAGTTCTTTTTATTCTTCTCTTTTGGGTGTGATGAGACCTTCTACCTTTGCATCATGGCCTTTGATAGGTGCCTGGCCATCTGCTGTCCCCTGCATTATCCACGCATCATGATTAAAGAGCTGTACACTGGCCTCATCATCTTCGCCTGGTCAGGTGGGTTCATTCTCTTCCTAGTCCCTGTCTTACTCATTTCACAGTTGCCTTATTGTGGCCCAAACATCATCAATCATTTCATATGTGATCCTGTCCCTTTGATGAAACTGTCCTGTTCTGTAGATACCACAACACAGTTTATTTACTCTACTTTCAATGTTATCTTCATGATTGGCACTTTCCTTTACATCCTTTGCTCCTATGCTCTGGTGATTCTGACTGTGCTACAGATGTCCTCAGCTGCAAGCAAACGCAAGGCTTTCTCCACTTGTGCTTCTCATCTGACCATGGTGGTCCTGTTTTTTTGGCTCTGTTTCAGTGACATATGTTAGCCCTGGTTCAGGACACCCAGCAAAAATACAAAAAATTGTCACCTGGCTTTATTCTGTGGTAACCCCATTTTGTAATCCTCTAATTTATAGCCTTAGGAACAAGAAGATGAAAGCTGCTTTGAGGAATGTCTTCAGGACTGAACAAGCCACTCACAAAATATAAATGAACACAGAACTCGCTTAACTTATAAGATATGAGTGATTAATATTATTATTATTATAGCAGGACCCATTATCATCTTAAACACACTTACCACAAGATGCTCTGGTCTTATTTAATATGAAATAGATTTTGTGTTGAAAATATATCAAATAAGTGATTTACCATGTGTCTTAAGAGAAATCAATCCCTCTCCATGTAATTCATTTTCTGAAAAAAGAAAGAGAAGATGTCTGTTTTGTATTTTGAGCACTACAGCAACTTATCTGCATATAATAGAGATCATAAGCTACACTTTGGGAATTAATCCTATAAGTCAATAAGTCTTCACTAGTAAATAGTGACTGAAAAAGAAAATTCATGTTTGCAAGTATTCCAACTTGTCAAAGTATTATTATCCTGTCATTTAGAAGAAAGACAAGAGGTCTTTAAGGCTTCAAGGAACAAAAGAGTAACAGCATTGACTGGATAGTAAGTGACTTTTCAAAGAAATCACAACATAAAGATTAGGAATTAAATTGAGTCAGTTTTTTAGAATATAATAGAAACACATGGCAATTTATAAAGAGCCAACATTACTCAGAACATTGAATGCTTTGCTGAAAAAGGAACAAGATAGGAAAATCAGAAGAAAAGGATGTTTGAGCAGGAGACATTTGGATGGACCAATGAGAATGAGCACAAAAGATGCAGATTTTTTGTTTTTCAAAGCAATTCCCTTCAGAAACTATGCTTGGCAGAGGAGGCACTCAACAATCAGGTGTAAATAATGAGTCTTCTAGTAACACTTAAATGTGTCCTCATTCACCTCAGTGCTTCCACAAACTGCCCACAAAGAAAGTGGTAGAGCTGGAAGCTGTGATAAGCCACAAAATATGGCCATTTTCTTGCCAAGCCTGATAAAGTCACTGCTGCTCTTTTTTTTCCTATTTTTTTAACAGAAGAACCAATGCTAAGCACTCAATTGGCACCATTCTGTAACAAAAACTAGTAACTGGTAGCAAATTGATTATATCAAAATTATTTCATTCTGGAGGTTACAAAGACTTGTTCCCTCCAAGACAGTTTTCTCTGGTTAGGGTTTGGCTTTTTTCCTTCAGATCCTCTGCCTGTGTCAGCATCCTCATAATTATAAAATGCCTGATTTACTATTATGGGTCTCAGCTAAAGGCAATGAAGCACTGAATGCATGATCACAGCATTCACTGGACCTACCTTGTACTGCATCCCCTGGAAGCAGTCTACATGATAGAATGTTTTCTGAATGCACCTCTAAAAACTAACCAAGAGCAGTGCAATGGTGGTTCAGTGGCAGAATTCTTACCTTCCATGCTGGAGACCTGGGTTTGATTCCCAGAGCCTGCTCATGCCAAAAAAAAAAGCTAACCAAGGCCCTCAGAAAAGTAAATATAAAGTTCCCTTATCTCCCAATAATCCCACTACTCAGTATATGCCCAGAAGATTTAAAAGCAGGGATGTGAGCAGATACTTACACATGAACATCCACAGCATCATTATTCACAGTTGCCAGAAACAACACAGTTGCCCACTGACAGATGGATGGATAAACAAAAGGTAGTATATACAGAATATGGTATATTACTCAGAAGTAACAAGGAATGAGGTCCTAAAGCATGCAACAAAATGGATGAATACTGAAGAAATAGTGCTTAGTGAAATTAGCCAGACACAAAAGAACAAGTATTGTATGGTCTCACTGATTTGAACTAATTATAATTTCTAAACTCATAGTCATAATATCTAGAATATAGGTTACCAAGAGATAGAATAAGGCTAGAGATTGGGGAGTGGTTGCTTAATAGGTACAGAATTTTTTAACTAAGTTGAACTTAAACATTTGAAAATGGATAGAGGTGACAGTATCATGTTGTTAGAAAGATTAGTAATAGTTCTGAACTGTCTGTGAATGTGACTGAAAGGGGTTGTCTAGAGTTGTGTATGTCACCAGAAGGAAAGCTATAGGTTAAAATATGGAAATGTATAAGGCAGTGAACCTTGTGGTGGATGGTATCTGTGATTTACATTACAAATATAAATAAGTTATTTCATGAACCAGAAAAAATGTACAAACACTTTCACAGAGTTAATACTAGAGTGGCATATGGGAAAAAATATACTTACTGCAAACTATGGACTAGAGTTAACAGTAATATCTTAATTTCTTTCATCAATAGTAACAAATGTTCCATATCAATACCAGGGTCAACAATAGGGGATATAGGGGGGTTGGGGTCTTTGGTTTTTTTTTAATGTTTATTTTTTATTTATCTTTTTTGAGCAATGGATATTCTCCAAAACTGGTTGTGGTGATTATTATACAACTGTAGCCATTGTTTGTATACTTTGAATAGATTATATGGCATAAGAATAGATTTCAATAAAACTTGCTACAAAAGAGAAAAGAGCTAGCCAATATTTTTGAACCTCAGCAATATTGACATTTTGGATTGGATAATGCTATGTTATGGCAAGTGTCCTGCTCATTGTATTATGTTTAGAAGTACCCTTGACTTCTATCCACTAGATAACAGTAGCAGCAACTCCAAGTATGACAAAAATGTCTCCTGACATTGCAAAATATCTTAAGGAGTGGGGAGAGGGAGAGGGGGCTCCAGAAAACACACTGGTAAGCAATGACATTAGATTAGGAATGATACACTGAAATTCTGGGCTTTATCCTCAACAGTGTGTGAATGTTTTATGCATAGTTAGTCAATAACCAAAAAGGGAGCCACCCTAATAGCCAAAATACAACAATTTGGCAATCAAGTGGTGGTAGTAAGTTTGATTCCACTCCCCATAATATCCAGTGATACATTAACAAAATTTGTTCTTGTTGATTCTGTGACATTTTTATCTGCTGGTTAAATCATGGTTACCAAGATAGGGGAGGGCACTTCCACCAAAGGAACAAAAATGGGTTCTACTGAACTTGAAGCTATGGCTGTTTCTATTTGAAATTCCCTTGGTGGGACAACAATAAGTAAGGAAGTCATTATGCTGGTCAGTGGGATATATTCTAATTATCAGTGGTTGCTGATACCTAATATAAATAAGGAGGAGATTGACTGAAACTCAGAGAGCTCTGAATGGTATCTTTCAGTGCTCTCATGCCCAGTAATTGCTATGAACCCAGAAAATGCAGTATGCACAACTTGGCAAAGGTATTGCCAGAGATGGAGGACTAGATGCCTGTGATGGTTAGGTTCTTATGTCAGCTTGGCCAAATGAGTATGCCCAGTTATCTGGTCAGGCAAGCACTGGCCTGACTACTGCTGTAAAGATATTTCATGGCTGGTTGATTAAGTCGTCAGTCAGTTGATTACATCTGTGGCTGATTACATCTGCAATCTACTAAGGCGTGTCTCCCACAATGAGATAATCCAATCCATTGAAGTCTTTTAAGGAAGAAGAAAGACCACTACTTCTTCAGCCAGAAAACCTCTCCTGTGGGACTCATCCAGACCTTTCATCAGAACCGCCAGTTTCACAGCCTGCCCTTTGGATTTTGGACTTTTCCATTCCCATAGTTGCATTAGACACCTTTTTAAATCTTACATTTACAGATCTCTCGTGTTGGTTTTGGTTAACTGAATAACGCAGTGGCCCATTTTACATCCCCTTATATCATCTGAATTGCTGATAGTAGATGAGATACATCTAGAAGGAGTAGGGGAGGATGGAAATGCTGAATATCTATAATGGTTATTTATTAAATCATGTTTGTAGATTGCAGGCTGCCAAAACCTTGAAGAGTCATAAAGAGAGAGGACATAATATATGGAACAAATGGATCTAAGTGGTGCAAATAAGGGGCTACAGTAAAAGTTTTGATGTCCAGCATTATATCCATTCTGCTTATCTCTTCCTTTGGTTACTGCTTCTTGGACAGTGGCAAGCTTGGACTCATTGTGACAGTGTTCAACCTCCACAGTGACATAAGCCTTTTCACTTTCTGCCTTTGGTACTTACCCAAAGCCTCTTGGGCCCAATAAACTAAACAAATGCAGCCAGAATATAAGGGGATCAATGCTCCCAGTAATAAACATCAACTAATAGTGGAGGGAGCCTTTGGATAAATATCCCAGTTTTTCAGACTCCTGTCAGAATCAAGCACCAATTGCCTGCTCTAGAGACTTGAATTATAAACTGACAAGTCTGTCCTTGATTCTAAGTCTCCCTCTTTCTGTTCTCTGTTATTCCTTCCTAGGCAGCCCCTAACAAACTATGTCCCAAAAACTCATTTCAGTTATAATTTGGAAAACCTATACTAAAACAAGTTTTAACTGTGACCTCCCTCAGTGATGCCTTTCATAATCATAACAAAAAGTTTCTTACCCCCACACATACATTTACTTCCAGACTTAGACTTTCCAATAAAAAATGTGGTGTTCCCCACCCATTCATGGCAAACCTCTTCACTATTGCCTTGAGGTCATCTCAAATATGTTTTAAGACCACACCAAGAGCTACATTTTTTTTCTCCAGAATCTTGAACTTTAGTCTTTTACTTCTTCAAAGGCTTTATCCAGTAATAGAGAGAGGGAATAGGAGGGATTGAAAGGGGGAGATTTAGAGGGATAAACATCTCCCTGGAATGTGCTCACTTTTAGAGTCCTACAGATTTCCATCTTATCTAGATGACATGAAAGAATAAAGTCAACCTCTACTTTCATCTCTCATTCACTTCTCAATCCCCTGCTTCCCAGTTCCTCACATTCTCTGCTCTGCTGAAACTGTTTTTGAGGACACCAGTGATCTTCACGTTTCTGTAGAGAAATAACATTAACAATCATACAGAGATTCTTCTGTTAGTAATAAGAAAGTCTTAGTAACTCAAACAGAAGTTACCCGGTCTGCCAGCACTGTCATTAGTTATCATTATCTTTCAACAGAATACACATGAATGGACAACTTCACATTCTTATGAATTCCTATTAATGGGGTTTGAAAACCTCTGTGAAAGACTGGGCATAAGTTTGCATATGATCAGTTGCAACCTCTTACTAACTAGAGTGAAAGTGAAAGAAGTGAAAAATGTTTGTTCCCCCTCAATTGTACCTCAAAACTTACATAATTTATGATTTTCATGTTTTATATGGAATGGATAATAGTCCAGTATTTCTCAAATTTTAATATGGATATTAATCACCTGCACATCTTTTTCAAACACGGGTCCTGAACAGCATGGTTATGGATATTATAATTGGTTGGCCATACAATCCCCAATGTGGTGCAAGATGATATAACACTTATGGATAGAATCGTGTTCCCCACAAAGACATATCTGAGCCCTAACTCCTAGTTCTGTGGGTGTGAATTCATTTGTAAATAGGAATATTTCAAGCAGTGGACAATAATATGAATTTTGCTAAAAAAAACAAAGAGGCACATTTTTTAATGCCCATAAGTCTTAGTAACTTGGATATTACTGTTTATTTTCACAATGGTCATTTCAATGGTGTGGTAGAAGAGGGCACCATACTGAAATAGGTGCAATATGAAGATGAGATGAGGACACTGCTATTTCTGCTATAAATGCTTCCTGGTATTTATAAAATCTGTCCCCTCTGCAGGATCCCTCTTTTTCTAGATATCTATACTTCTTACTCCCAGTTTTACTTGAAGTCTTTGCCCAATTTCATCTTTTTACTGAGGCCTTCCCTGGCCAACCAATGAAAATGCTAATTAAACTGCCTTCTCCTCTGCTTAGATATTTCCCCCCAAAGGATATCTATGTCCAAAAGAGCAAAGAAAGAAAGGAAGGGGGCACATATAAGAATGAGTATATAATTAATGAAGAATTAACAAGCCTATATTTCCTTGAGGTAGAAATATTCTTGGAAAGTACAGATTGGTCTAATGATCCCAATTAAAATTTTTTTTTAACTCAAGAAGTTAAAACTCTCTACAGGGGCTTAAATATAATATTGGTTAGGAAAATCACATCCACACCCCAAGAGTTATCTCTTTCTATTTAATGGATAAGATGTGGTGGTGATATTCAAAATATTTAACAATCATTATGGCACAATTACTGTCCAGTTAGAGTGGACCCCATTCACATTAGTGCCCCATGTCTGAGACATTAATCCTTAACCCTTTAGTTGCTGGACCAGGGGAGGCCCAGGGGCACCCAAGGATATTGAGATATGAAACCTGGGATTGGCTCTTAGGAAAAAGGAGGGATAGCTAGTCACCAACTCTTAAGGAGTTACTTCAGTGTGTCAACATCCAGCACAGCTGACCATCATCCTTGAATAGAAAGGAATGACAAAAAAAAGGATCCTGTCATTGAGAGGCAGGACAGGTCCTAGGGAAATTTGGTATTTAATCCTTGTCTCAGTTTCATTTTCATCTCTGTTACTCATTTAACTTCAGTTTCCTTTTTACCTGAAGGTAAGCTCTTTTGCAACCCACCATCTGAATAAGCAGAATATCCGCTGTTCCAAGGAGACAGTTTCCTTTCTGTATAGCATTTTTCTTTATTTGTGACCAGCTTTAACAAAATCTAGGCAAAAGTAAACATATTATTGTTAATTTTACATTTTCTCTTCAAAAAACAAATGAAGAAAATATCTTGACATAAGCACATAGTCATAAGATGTTGATAATTTCCTACACATGAAATTCAGAGAAAGATAGCAAACATAATTTAATTGAGACAAAATAATAGTTATTTGGTAAAAATTACACAAATGAAGTGAATACACAAATGTCACATAGAGGATGGCTAAAGGTTAATATCTATAAATTATAAGTCATTACTTCAACTCTACAAGACAAAATATTCAGACAAAAATGAACTAAAAACTATGGATGATCAATCCATAAAGAAAACAGACAAAATCAACAATAATATACTACTTGTGTTTAAGTTCAGACTAATTATTAAGAAAGTCAACAATTATACAAAAAATTAGATACTAAGGTTAGAAAGTTTCTGGTCAGAAGGGAAGCATGCAACATTTCGGTGGGGCAATTTGAAGATGTGCATTCAAAACAGACCTTAAAATTATGTAGATTTTGTTTAACAGTTTTATTTCAAATAGTTTATTCTAAGAGAACACCATCCCAGAGTTGTGTGCAATAGAAAATGCAAACATTTAAATGGCCAACAATAGATAATCAGTTAAATAGATTATGATCTATTTATACAGTGAGGTACTATGCAACTACTGACAATTGTGTACCTTTAAGTTTAATAACATGAGAAATGCTCATCAATATTTATGTAAAAAACTTAGCATCCAAATATACATACATATATAAAATATGTATATAATCATACACATACTTATACCTACATGTATATAGATTTTAAAAATATGTGATATAGAAATATAAACATATGTAGTAAGTTTCACATTTTAAATAAAAATATTACTTTGATTATGAATATAAATGGAAGAGAAAACCTCAAATGTTATATGGTTGAATCATTTTCTTTTTGCTGATATGTTTTTTTAAATTTTTCTATAATGAACATGCTATTACAAATGTATAATGAAACAAAAATTTTTAAAAGAAATTAACCTCTACAGAGATCTTGAGAAGGGAAGGAATTCAAAGATAATTGTTCTAAAGACTACATGTGTGTAGGGGCAAAAAAGGTAGAAAAAGTGGCATAAGCTATAGGTGCAAAACTTTTTCAGCATAAAGTTCCACCAAAGTAGGTATTTATTAAACAATGCCTGTCTGCCATTTACTTAATGTAGGCAATTGCCTAAATTTATCAAAATGTCACCTCTGAAGCTAAGTATAGAATTGCCATATGATCTGGCAATACTGCTACTAGGTATGTACTCTCAGAAGAACTGAAAGCAGGGATGTGAACAGATATTTATATACTGATGTTCATAGCGGCATTATTAATAATTGCCAAAAGAGGAAGCAACTCAAGTGTTTATCAACCAATGAATGAATGAACAAAATGTGATAGGAGAAATATTATGCGGCTGTAAGAGGGAATGAAGTCCTGATGCATGCAACGACATGGATGAACCTTGAAGGCTTTAAGTTGAATGAAATAAGCCAGACCCAGAAGCACAAATATTGTATGGCCTCACTAATCTGAACTAATGGTAATGAGCAAAGCTATGGAGTTCATATCTACAATGCAGGTTACCAGAAGATAGGTGAGGGTAGAGAATAGAAAATCAAAGCTTGATTTATGTAGAATTTTCAATAAGATTGATTGTGAAGGTTTTGAAATGGATAGAGGTGACAGTAGCACATTATTGTGAGTGTAATTAACAGTGCTGCATTATGTGTGTGAATGTGCTGAAAGGGGAAGTTTAGGATCGTATATATCACTAGAAGGAAAGCTAGAGGATGAAACATAGGACTATATAACATAGTGAACTCTGTTGTGGATGATTACTGTAACTAATAATGCAAATATGAGAATGTTCTTCAATGAACTAGAACACACGTATGACTATTACAAGGTATTAATAATAAGGTGCTATATGAGAAAAATATAACTAATGCAACTATGGACTGTAGTTCACAGCAGCATTGTGTATTCTTTCATAAATTGTAACAAAGGTACCAGACCAAAACTAAGTGTCAATAATAAGGGGTATAACAGGTATAGGATTTTTATTTGGAGAACACTGAAAATGTTCTCACATTCATTGTGGTGATGAATGTACAACTCTATGATTACTCCAAGAACCACTGATTGCATACTTTGAATGGACCGTATAATGAGTGACTAAAACTATGGTGTTAAAAAAAATCACCTCTGCCCAATGTATTCTGACATACCACTTTGACTTGAGAAAAACCTAAAATATGAACATTTACATGTAAGGTGGGTTTGAGAGTCTAAAAATGATTCTGAAATATTGTATTAGGTTCTCTCACATTGAAAATTAAATGTATAATATAAGGTACAACTAACTATTGGGTGGAGGCAGGGGAGGACAAGAGCAGAATGGTAAAAATCAGACTGTAAGATACACCATGTTCAAAAGACTGTAAATTATGTATCTAATATTGTTTTTTAAATGACAGTAGGTGCAATGAGCCTCTTCTCTCTTTCTTCCCAAATTACAGAAGGGAACATGAAAACCTTCTGAGCCATATGTATTACTCTGGAGAAAGCAGGGTCTCGGGTGTCCTAAACTGCACTGCTCACAGAGGGGACCTGACCCACGACACAGCCTGGGATACTTCCAACCTGTGCTGACCTGAAAAGATGGTTCACTTCAAATAGACCATTTCACTCCAACTACTATCATATGCTAGTTTCTACACACTGGCCAAATCCAGAAAGCTAATCAGCCATAGTCAGCTCCAGGTATGCTTAGCTTAACTCATTTTTTTTTACTAACTTTTGTTTTTTTATTAGAGAAGTTGTTTTACAAAAATATTAAGCAAAAAATAAAGAGTCCTTATGTATCCCCCCATATTATTAACAGCTTGTATTAGTGTGGTGCATTTGTTACTAAGAATGAAAGATTATTATTATTATAATTGTCTTATTAACTATAATTCATTATTTACATTAACTAAATGCTCCTTTATTCAAAGGAAGGATTGTTTTCTGCTTGCTTGGTTTTCCTTCACACTAAAATAACCTGTCTTACCTGACAGTGATGGAGCTTAGCATTCTCCTGACACATTCAGGCTTGTGGACTTGAACCACTCCCAGGGCTTCCCTGTCTGAGGCCAGCTGCCTACTCAAGTCACATGGAATAGAATCAGACAATGAGCTCACTGGAGATGTCACAGAGCCTCAGTTGCCATGATAATTGTTAGAGAGAACTTAGAGAAGGGTAGAAGAAAAGAGAGAAAAAGGCAGGAAGAGTTGAAAAGGAATAGAAGAAAAATACAGTGCCTAAACCTGCACTTGAGAAATGCGTGTGGAACTTGTGGGAAGAACAGCTTTTTCAGAAAGGGTAAAATCCCAACAGCTTCCTGTAGTGATATAGTTTCATGAAGAAATAATTGCTGAGGTACATTTCAGTTTCAACTAAATTTAAAGGGATTGAGGCAGATTTGAAAGTTCACAGACTACTGTAATAGCAAGAAGTTTACATTAAGGAAGCTAGATAAGCCACCAAGAAGGCAGAAAATCAACAGATGTTTTTCATAAATAAATCATTGAGTGTTAAAGGTTTTGAAATGTACAAAATGAGTGATCATGAGTTAGCACTTAGTGTAGACCAGAATTGGTTGATGAAGCCTAGTTACTCTAGATATTTCACTCAGACATCCTCCCCGTATCAGTTTATGGACCATGGGCAGAATGAACCTGCTACATCCAAACCCGAGGCTTCAGTGAGTTTCAATTACATGAGGAGACTTATCCTGCCACCTTGTGGTGCTGGACCAATGTGCCAAAGCTTGGAAAACAGGTGTGATTCTGATCACAGAGAAGCAAACTGAAGAAGGAAAGTTCAGAAACACAATCTTCATTGTTCTCCCGACAGAAAACAACTTGCCCAAGTGTGTACATCACTGTCAGCATGGGATGACGGTATGTTTACTTAATTAATAAAAAAAAATGGGTCTAAATATCTATATCTGTGTATTCTGCCAAACTAGAATTCCTAAGATTTTGTCCTATCAAGTGACTTACTAACTAGACTATAAGCTCTTTAAAGGCAAATCTTAGTTAATCTTGGATCTCCAAACTCTAAAATTCAAATGCTTTTGCATGAAGTCATGCTATACAAAGAGACCAACTCCAGAGTAAAATTTATTAAGTATAGTGCTTGAATTGACAGGATTAAGAAAGAAGCCCAAAAAATAAGTACAATATTCAGTTGTTTGAAGAAAAGTCATAACAATTAAATAATAGCTAGAACCATCTTCAGATTAAATATATCCATTAAAATGACATACTCTCTTGAAAGAGAATAAAATACCAAATTTAATTATAGCAAAATCTAATTTCTCATCCTCTGGGAATTTCTGTTTCATAACTTCAAAAACATAATGATATCAGGACAATTGGAAAAATTTATGAGGCTCTGCAAATTAAATGGTAGTGATGTATCAGTGTCCAATTCTTGGTTTTGATGATTGATAATAGAGTATATAAGAGGAACAGGAGAGTATTTGGGGATAGTGAACATCAAATTGAAACTTAATCTCACATGGTTTAGGGAAAAAGTTCTTTGTCCTGTTCTTCTAAGTTTACTGTAATTTTGTGAATGTTTCAAAGGTAAAATAAGTAGTCAGAAGACACAAAGCTATCAATACACCACAGTAATTCTAAAATCCAGTTTGACTCATGGCACCAATTTCCCTTTGTCCAAGGGAAGAGATGTTTATTGGGTTCGGCTTAGTTCAGCTCTGTGGAAATGATTCTTTTTGGCTATTGACTCTTTCTGCTAGACTCTTAGCACAACACTCTGAAACATCTTTCTTTTCCCACAAAAAATATGGCTTGGGTTTGCAACAGAGATCCTTCCATAGCCTGTTTCGTCCTTATAAAAGTTTGTGGACACAGAGGCATCTTTTAAATTTGAATTGTCTCTGTTCCTTTTAATCCAAACTGATGTTATTTCTTTCACTACATACTCTATCCCAACCAATGCCTTAATTTAAGAGTTCACAGAAGACATTAAACTCAACCTATGTTGTAGTACTGCAATTGGCACAATTTAGATCTTCAATCTAATTTACAGGAGGATCAGCCCTAAGGCTACACAAAATAATATACTTTTTATATCTGCTACATAAATCTCTATTTCTCTGACCATGAATTGAGCTGAAAGTTTAAAGATCTAAGCTTGCTATTTTCTTGCTGTCAATACTCGAGTATACTCAGAAAAGCCAACCTTACATGGTTCTTGTGGTCACCATTATTACCATAATAGTCAGTAGAGCAGCCATTGGTCAACTTGGCCCACTAAGGCACGTGCTTCAGTAGATATCCATTAGAACTCACTCACCATTTCCTTCTCCTAGTCTTTGATAACCACTAATCTAAGGTCTACCTTTTTGAGGTCTTATTGGACCTCACTATCATAGAGGGTGGGAAGATTAGCAACACTTTACTGCCTATTTCAAATGAATGGAAATTTTCTGATTCTTTTTCTGAAAGGGATGGAAAAGAATACATTGCCAGTTCAATGCTTACATATCACACACGTAGGCTGTGATAAACTGCTCTCTCAAAGATATAACATTTAGCACAGACACTGTTATTTGGAGCTGCTACTTGGTTGATCTTATAGTAGTCCAGGATTATCTGAATGTTTTTGACAGGGGACACTGGTAACTTAAATAGAGATAGGATGAAATCAATTGCCCCTGAATCTTTTACACTTTTAAAGATGGCATTATTTTCTTTCTTGCTCCCCAAAGATGCAAAATTGCTTTTATTTACTATCTTGACCACTGGAGGGTAGGGGTATTGAGAGATTTTCTTCTGACTTTTCCTCCTACGATAACTACTACAAGAAAAATGAAAACCCAATGTGTGTGATAGGCCAAGCTCAAAGTATACCTATTGCAATTATATATATAGGGATGGGAAAATAATCATTAGTTGGTCCATGAACATATTCTGAGCTGGGTGTGGGCCAAGACTAAATCTATTACCTGACCCCTCATATTTCAACGTCTTCTCAGACTCTATGTCCAGGGGTTCTCAACATGTCCTTCCAGGAATGTGTTTCTCTGTAAAGATTTCTGACCTTATGTAATATTCCCATTCTACTGTGCATATTCTCTGAGATGTAATCCCTTTGTCTTTCACAGCAATCTGAAATTCTTACCAAACTTAAGGGGGGCAATCACCTTTTCCATGCTTCTAAAAGCCATTTCTGATATATATGCTCACATCAATTGGCATTCTTGCCAGGAATTGTATCTTGTTTTCAAGGAAAGAACTCTTAAATAGATAAAATCTCCCTTAACCAACCTTATATTTATTCCTTTGATCATGTACTGTTAAAATCCAATTTCTTTGTACTCTCTTGTCTCTAGTTGGTACACACTGTATGGATCTTACAACCCCTTGGAAATACAGTCTCTTTCCTCCCTTATGCACAGTGAGTTTCTTATTGGTATGAAGTTGCAACACTACTTTATGGCCCAGTGATCAGAAAGCAGGTGGAGCACATCACTGAGGGCCAGGCCATGTTTTTATGTAAGAAAGGCCTCTGAATCAACTTAAAGCATGGAAGACTTCTAGCTTTAAGTGGGGGGAGTGGTTTGTTTCTGTACCTTCAGATGATCTCGAGAAATTTAAATATTCAAGATTTGGGGGTACATCAACCCAGATATCTCCATCTTATGTCAGGGTCCCATTATTTCCCTACCAGTGTCCTGATCTTCACCTAACAGATGTGGCTTGTTTAGGAGTTTAACATTTTTTTGGAACTTGGCTACTCTAACATTTAAGCCCAGGGTCTGGTTCTCAGCCTTTTCTGCTCTCCCACTGAAGGAGAGAGGTAATATATATCCACCAGAAGGACCTACAGCTGTCACATTGGCTTTTCATTGCTAATTAATCACTGTTGCTTTTTCTTTACCTCTTTCCAGAAATCAGTCAAACTAAGCAATCAATTCAAACTTGACTGTTCTTGTAGTATAAAATGACAATCTGCAGGTAAAAGTTAAAACAATTGATGTTACCTCATGCCTGGGGCTGTCTGTGCTCCATAAACCACCAGTGGCTGAGTTCTAGTTGCCAGCTCCAAACTCTCCCAACGTCAGCATTCTCAACCTCTGACATGGACTGGGTTCCTCAGAAAGCAGGATTTAAGATAGAAATTAACATAAAGTAGGAGATTTAGTTGGGAGTGCTCTTGGGATCAACACTGTGGAACAGAAGAAAGGAAACCAGGAAACTGAACTACAAGGCATTTATTCATTAAAATTTATAGGCACGCACTGGAGTTTCAGAGGTTGAATGATTACTTTCCATGCAAGAGGCTGAGTTTTGATTCCCAGACCATGCACCACCACCCCCAAAATTTATTATATCACAAGCAGTAAATAGGCCATCCACAGTTGAAGGGTAAAATAGAGCACTGTCTAACACAGAGTCACGAAAAAGTGCTTGAGAAGACTCATTCCCTTACTTTCCACTATGGTGCCTCCCATGATTAGAAACAGAAAATTTTTAAAATCTGTTTCAGGAAATTAAAAATAAGCATTTATATAAAACAGAGCACCTGTGCTTTTTGTTTTTCATTTTCTTTGTTTTGTTTTGTTATGCATTTCTGTGGATCACTGAAACTCTATGTGACTTGGCTCAGAATAAAATTTGCAGAATCAATATGTCTATCATCAGAAAAATCAAAACTATTTTGAAGGATGCTTTCTGAGGATGCTGACTAATCAGAGAACTGATAAAAACTGAAATCTTAAACCTGTAAAATCCAAAATTTGAATTGAACACTACAATGAAGTTCTGCATTATACAAAAAAGAATTGGAGCTACTAAGACTGGGAGATAACATAACTGGGCCCATCACTCAGTTTACCCAGTTCTGGCACACCAGCTGCCTTGCCTTTTACCCAAGACACCAAGCCTGCTCTGGGTTCTAACATTAGCTATTCCTTCTGTCTGAACTTACACTCCTTCCATACCTTATGGTTTGTCCATCACTTTTCCAAGTCTGTGCTCAAATATTAACATCTCTGTTAGACTTTTCTTTAAATCATATTTATAATTACAAGTTCTGCCCTCATGTTCAATGCACTATTCCATTCCCATACTTCATTTTCCTCAAATAAAAATAAAATATGATTTTTCTTGGATTATTTTTACTTTCTGTTGCCCAGCCCATTAAATTGCATTGCTAAGGTAGAATTTTTGGTTTTGTTTACTAATATAACCCTGGTGTCTGTTAAGCACGCAATAAATGGCTGTTAAATTATCCTACATCACTGTAGCAATTAAAATGCCATTCTTCTCTTAGCTATCTTTAAAATGCAACTGCAATGTCTCTACTCAACAAATTTGAGAACTAATATCTGGGGACAAAGAGTAGTTTCTTTTCAACATAGTCATGAAGAATCTAATGGTAGATCTTCTTGCAGCTATTAATCCAAGTTCAATTATGATGTAATTATTCCCCAGAAACCTGTAATTCCTACTAGTAGCACAAGAGAATATAAGAATCTAGTTCTCAGGGAATGGCAAGGCTTGGGATTTCATTGTAACTAAAATTCAAAAAATGATCTCATTTGTTAAATAAAACTTTTTAAACTATCAGGAGAGAGGATTCCAAATCTCAAATGGCAACAATGGAAGGAAATAAATACATACAATACCTTCATGTGGGCTTTTATCCATGATCATAAATTTGAGCTTTGAACATGGGAGAAAAATCTTTGAATATTCAGTCTTTACAACTTATGGCAGGTTATAAACTTGATCTTCCAGTTCTTCAGAAGTCCTGCACATGCTTCTCACCCCATGGGTAATATGCTATTTCCCCTTTCTGACCTTACTTCTTAGCACATATCCAAGTAATCAGTTAATCCTGTATACCATATGGAATAAGGGCTTGGGTTTTTTACAGAAATACATTAGCTGGCAAGATGTAAATGTTTGATTAGAATAAAATTCAGAGAATGTTAAAAATATTTTCTTCTCATTCTCCTGAGTCAAGAAAATATTTTTACCCAGTGTCCTTATTTCTTTAAAATATTACTTACCTTATTTCTTTAAATATTTCTTTAAAATATAAAAAATTATCAAATAAAATATTTTAAATATATTACTTATTTTATTTGAAAATATTATTTGAAATATAAGTCAAATCAACCAAGAAAAGCTCTAGCACACGAGCTTCAGATAACACAGTGAGAGATAATGAGAAAGAGTAGCAAATGCACAGATCTTCCATTAAAGTTATAACAATATCAGAGTGTTCTCAATGATACAGATCATGTGTGCATATGTGGTTTCCTCTAAGTGGCAAAAAAAATGTGTATTGAATACCATCACAGGTTGCTTTTCCAGAACCAGATGTATTTCAGAGAAGAACTGAATCCTGCCACTCTAAGTCGGGTATATTTCAGTCAAAAAAAGAATCATGAAGTGCTATAACAGTGGCTCAGTGGCAGATTTCTCTCCTGCCATGCCAGAGACACAGGTCCGATTCCCTGTGCCTGACCATAAAAAAAAAAAGAAAAGAATCATCATAGTTTTTAAACTGTAACTCATTTATTCATGCCAACTTCATTTAAAAATGTTTATTCAAAGTGATACTGCATTCAGCTTACCCCTCTTCAACATAAAAATTTTAACTTCAAAGAGGACTAAGTTAAAAATAATGAGATACTTGGAGAATTGTGCATACATTATTAAATAGTAAAACAACTTAACTATGAAAGTTATGGAATTTCTTTCACCGAAATCTTCAAAAATAAGAGGGACACACAAATGTCTAAATTGGCCCTACTGTACACAACCCTGATTAAAAGTCATTTACCTTATCTCTTTTCCAACATTCCCAGTATTACATGGAAGGAAGTCAATCTTAATCTATGCATATGATAGAGTTTAAGATTATAATAGTAAAGAAATCTTGCTTGGTGCCTATATATTCTTGCAATATTTTCTTCTCTATATTTACTCAGAGATGGAACTTTACAGTTATTTAAAGCCCCATATGCCCTTCCATGATTTTCAACCAGATGGATGTGACTAAACTAGATCATAAGCCCCTGAACAGCAAGAGAGTATCTACCTTGTTTTACATAATGCCAAGGACAATAACTCAAGGCAGATTTAATGGATCTTAATGGTGAAAGTGGCCATGATAGTGAGGCTGTAGTAAGCACACATCCACAAGATCCTTATTTCCTTCTGATATCACTCAGGGATGGAACTGTACAGTTCTTTAAAGCCCCATATGTCTTCCATGGTGGAGAAAAGAATGCAGAAAATCTCGAAGGGACCTAAACTATGTCAGTCATTAAGTCTAAAGAAATTCAAAGAACAACATAGTGAGAACACTTCTGTAACTTCTTTTGTAACTTGGAATGTCGTGTCATTGCAGCTTTGGGGGGGAGAAATGAAAAATTCCAGAGGGAATAATCTCTCTGACACTGTGAGTAAATTCATTCTCCTTGGATCCCCTTGTGCCTGGGAGATTCAGATATTTCTCTTCTCCCTCTTTTCACTGACCTATGCCCTGACACTCATTGGAAAGCTGTGCATCACCTGTGCTGTGAAGTGAGATCATAATTTCCACACCCCCATGTACATTCTGCTAGCCAATTATCCCTTCCTGGAGATCTGGTATATCACCTCAACTGTTCCCAACATGCTATCCAACTTCCTCTCTGAGACCAACACCATCTCCTTTCCTGGCTCCTTCCTCCAGTTCTACTTCTTCTTCTGCATAGGCATGATTGAGTCATTTTTATCTGCCATGGCCTTTGATAGGTACCTTGTGATCTGGAGAACCCTGCACAACCCCAGCATCATGAAAGCTCAGTGCTGCATCAGAATGGGAGCCTGCTGCTGGGTGTGTGGTTTCTCCTGCTTCCTCATCCCAGTTTACCTCATCTCCCAGCTACCTTTCTGTGGCCCCAATACTATTGATAACTTTCTATGTGACCCAGGGCCCCTTTTGAAGTTTTCCTGTGTACCATTTCCAGACACTGAGGTCATCTGTGCTGTCTTTAACTCACTCCTCATTTTCTACAACTTTATCTTCATCACCAGCTCCTACATACTGGTGATCAGAGCTGTACTGAGAGTCCCCTCAGCAGACGACTGGTGAAAGGCCTTCTCCACATGTGGCTCCCATCTGGCTGTGGTGTCCCTCTTCTATGGCTCCATCATGGTGATGTACATCAGTCCAACATCAGGCAACCCATCTGGGACCCAGATAATTGTGACTTTATTTTACTCTGTGTTGACCCCGCTTTTCAACCCTTTGATCTACAGTCTCTGGAATAAGGAAATTTAGAAGGCCCTGAAAAATCTGTTTAGGACTTTCAGATTTGGTCAAAGACAACCTCTCAAGAACTAGAATTCATAGCACGTGTACAAGTAAGACATGTAGTGATATTAAAATATATGAAGTTAATTGTCTTAAATTTGAGAATATTTTAGGCATGCATTTAAATGAATCAAATAGCAATAAGGTCTTACAAATATTTCCATAAATCATCTGTCTAGGCTATATTGTATTAACATTCTGCATATCTGACATGGAAACAAGAATATGCCAGACATTCTTAAGCAGTTTTTCAGGACAAAACTATGACTAACCCAAATATAAACTCGTCATTTTCTGTCCTGTGCAGATTTAGGTAAATTTGTTCCAACCACCAATTTAACAGTTATTAGAAGTCTAAAGTATCCCCCACTATACTCTTTCCCTACACCCACATACACACACACACACATGCCCACTTGCACAGTCACACACACAAACCATGCAAACGTGTGTGTGTACTTCTCTCTTCCCATTCTTAAATCGTCCCACAGTCTTGTTTGATTGCATCAGACTGGATGTGAGAAACCAGCTTCTGCAGCATTTTACAAACCAGCAGTCACCTCCAGCTGTGTGTGAGTACATTAGCCTGACTGCAGATTAGGGTGGGACTACCACAGTGAAAAGCCTGTCTCTCTCATTGCACCTGGGCTGCCTCTTCCTTCACATAATATTCCCACTACTCACAAAAGTGACCAGAAAACATTCCCCTTTCTTATCCATGAGAATGCTATCCACATGGAGACCCTCGAGGATCTGGGATTCTTCTTTATGTGGACTTGCAGAAATTTCCTCTCAGCAAACCTAATTTCTGACTAGAATCTTTGAAAACAGTTCCTCCAAGTTCTTACTTTTCAGGTTGTTTCAGGTTCTTGAAACTTGAAATCTTTGTTCTTTATCTTAGTACCATCCAGAAACATTCAAAGTAAAAGAATAAATACAGAGACATTGTAGAGGTGAGACCTGGACATGGGATAACATGGAACGAGGTGGCAAGGATAAAGAGAAACAGAAAGCAGGGAGGGAGTAAACTTAGGTAAAATGATAATAATTCATATTTTAAGTACTTTATGATTTAAAAATTGCTTTTCTATGAACACTAGCCATGCAGAGAAGAAGGAGGAAGCATGTCAGAGGATAGACATAGGACAGTAAGGCCAGTGTCTGAAATGAGGTATATTACTCTCCAGGTAATTTTCACAATGGCCTGGAATCTGTGGGTTGCATTATAATATATTTAATACATAAATCTTACTCTGAGATGGCACAATCTTACCTACTAGTTAAATGGTGCCCTATTGCACAGAAGCAGACAAAGACCAAATTTGCTGAGGTATCTTCATTTTAGATATGCAAGGGAGACACATACTCTATGTGGGTTGCTCACATGACTTAATATTTGGGTGAAGGACCAAAACTAGCCTATAAAATCACATAATCAGAAAGCAGCAAGCAGGCTGAAAGGCTTGACCTGCAGTGTCTTTGTACAAACTTTAAGAAACACAGTGTAAATACTGAATTGGTTCTCCCAAAAAGGTATGTCCAAGTCCTTACCCCTAGTGTTTGGAAATATGACCATATTTAGAAATAAGGTCTTTGCAGATATAATTAATTAAGGATCTCAACTAGAAATCATGCTGGATTAGCTCGGTGCTACATCCAATGACTGCCACCTGATATGAAGAGAAAAAGAAAAGGAGTAGAAGGAAGAGATCAAACAATGGGCAACAATATCCATCAATTATCTCTTGAACTGAAACTCAGAATTTTGCTCTCACCCTTGTATTTATTTTCTGCCTATTTTTTGTTGCCAAAAGATTAGTAGATATTCAATATAAATGTTTATATGAAAAATTTCAAAAAGTGTCAGTATCAGTAAGAAACTGTAATGTAGCCAGGTGCAAAGGATATATAGAGAAGGTAACGGAAGAAATATATAATGGAAGGAAATAAAGAAATATATAATGGAAGGAAATTACTTTTTATGATAGCAACAAAAAATGTAATATATCTTGAAATAAACTACCCCAAAAGAAATAAGGTCTATATGAAGAAAACTACATATTTTTTAATTTTGAAACATTTTTAAATACCATGAATAAATGAACATATACACCATGCTTCTGGATGTGAGGAATAAATTAGTAAACTTGCCATGTGAGCCCAAATAAATTTATTAATTTGATGAAAGCTGTAAAATAATGTTGTTAGCCTTAAAATACTACAATCCAAATATTCAGTAATTGTAGATTATATGAATTATAGCACATTCAGTGCATAGAAAACCACACAGCCATTCAAAAATGATGTTTTGAAATGTATTTTATAACAAGAAAATGCTTACAATATAATACTAAATTTAACTTTTTTCAAAATATAAAAGACATATGAAATTGTTTCCAAATTTATTTTATAATTAGTAAATTGCAGGAAAGAAGTACATCAAAACCTCACAATTGCAATCTCTGGAAAGTGTAATTAGGTGATTTTACCATGCTTTTATATATGTTTTTAAATTTACCCTGATAAGCACATTATTTTTTTCTCATCAAAATAAAAATGCTTTCAAATTTTTAACTAAAAAAAAAATCCCAACCTGACTGTACTAAAGAAGCCTTGTTCTTTATTTCTATTTCTGCCCCTTGAGTGAAGTGAGAAGTCATCATGTTTCAGGAACTGACAGTGAGTCAGCATAAAGGGACTCAGGTATGGAGTCCATGTGCTGCTGGCTGAGGCAGTCACTGAGGAGCCTTCAGCAGCAAATCTGTAAAGAACCTAGGTGATAGACCCTATCCCCAAAACTAAAATTCCTTCAGAACCAAAATACTGGAAGCATGCCTAACCCTTCAAGGAAACACTGATACCTGACAAGTACATACATACACATATACAGGCATACACAGTCAAACTTCTTATATTTTCCATTCCCTATAAATAGTCCTGGAAATTTTTCTTGCAGTCTAGAATGTATATGGGACCCAGGTCTGTGTCAATACAGCATGTCTTCTTTGGGAGACTTCAGTGATTTCCCAATAGTGTCAGTGGTGTACTCATCACACAAGTAGACAAAGGACTACAGAAGCTCTAACTTCCTGGTTTTCATACTCTCTTCTCAGACTTGTTCTCCTTTATAACATCTGAATTTCCCCTTATCCCTCTCAATTCATCAAACTTCATCATTAGAAAATCTGTCTTGTGAAAGATCTGAAATTCTAACTAAATTAACAATCCACCAATAAAATGCTAAGAATCCAGTGGTATGGATACAAGATAGAATATTTTAACAAGTATTTTTAAAGGTAGTTTCAAAGATTGTCCTGAAGTATGGGTAAAGACTTAAGATATGATATTAAGTAAGATAAATAATACCAAAATTGCATAGTTATATTATGATTAGAAATAGGTTATGAATAGGAAAAATGGAAAGAATGCAGCAAGGTATTAATAAGCAGAAGTGTGCTCATAATATAACTATGCAATTTTGTTATTATTTCTCTTGCTTAATATCATATCTTATTGTACACATTTAATAGAGTTCAGAGTCTATTTGGTGGATTAAATGAAGATGATTACTATTTGAAGGATGACCACCATGCCAAAGTGTTCTTTATCTTCCACGTTTGACAAAGGACAAGTAGGCTTTAAGGATCTTCAGAGAACAGACTAACAATTATAAATGGAAAGTAGGCAATTTTTCAGAGAGTGCATGGCATAAGATTAAGAACTTAAAGTGAATTGATTGCCTAGTTTATAGCAAAGACAAGATCTAAATATAAAGAGCCAGCATTACTCAGGCAATTGTAAACTTTGTTGTAAATCCATTTTAAGCAATAGCTTCTGGTTCAAAGTTGGGTTTAGCATCAGTACTGCACAATTTATTTAAGTAATATCATAAACATTATTAACATTTTTTTCTGTAAGATATTTCATTAAGATCATCACTTTCACTTTCTCTTTTATTTTGTTCTCTGGTCTTTTTTTTTTCAAACATAACAATCCAAACCATAATGAAGGAAGAAAGAAAACTAAGGCCTGGTTCACAGATGTGCTGTCTGTATATACTGGTGCAAGAAAAAGTACTCTATTACTACACTATCATCCCTCTAAGTGAGGCCAAAGAGTGCAGTGGTGGAGGAAACTCTCAAACCAGGAATATCAACAAGCAATCCATTTTGTGTCAGTCATGTATGGTGGGAGAAATGGTCAGCTATACAAGATAAGAATACACACAGAGAACAGTTATTGAAAAAGGCTTCATGATTGGCCAGGAGCACAAAAGAAACCAGATAGGAAGATCAAACACAAGGAAATTTGGGAAAAAAAAACATATGCACAGACCTCTGAGATTGAACACAAAGTTTGCAGATCTCTGTGGCCCAAATCAATGCCCTTCAGAAACTATGCCCCACAGTGGAGGTCGTCAACAGTCAGGTGGGAAGAATGAGTCATACAGTAAATGTCAGGCTCTCTGTCCTCATCCACCTCAGTGTTTCTACAAATACTCACAAAGAGAAAGGCAGGGGTAGGAGCTATCAATGAGTCACAAAATATTTGCATTCTCTTATCAAGGCTGATATAGCCACTGCCTCCCCTTTTTTAATCCTACCAACAGCAGAGGCCAATACTAAACATTCGGATTGACCCTGTTCTTTAAAGAAACAGCCAGCAACTGGTGGGAATGATTACATCAACATCTGTTCATTCACCTCTTTTGTTGCTCAGATATGGCCTCTGTCTAATCCAGCTCTGCAAATAAATTCACTACCCTTCCTACTATGTGGGACATGACTCCCAGGGATCAGCCTGGCCCTGGCATCATGGAATTGATAATATCTTCTGTTCTAGTTTGCTGGCTACTAGAAATCAACACACCGGAGATGGATTGGCTCTTAATAAAAGGGGATTTATTTCATTAGTTCTTCACAGGAAAGGCAGCTAACTTTCAACTGAGGCTCTTTCTTATGCTGGCAGGCACAGAGTGATCTCTGCTGGCCTTCTCTCCAGGCCTCTGGTCCAACACTTTCCCTGCAGTGATATCTTTCTGCATCTCCAGAGAGATGAGAGGGCTGAGCTGCAAGTGCTGAGATGAAGTCTGCTGAGCTGCTTGGGCTGTGCTCTGTTGAGCTCTCTCATTTAAGCACCAGCCAACTAAATAAAAAATCCTTCATTATAGCAAACATGCTGCTCAGCTGACTGCAGGTGTAATGAGCAACAGATGAAGACATATACCATTGGCTCATGTCCACGGCAACAGAACTAGGTAACTTCATCTGGTCAAGCTGACAACTGAATCTACCTACCACACCTTCTTAGCCAAAAGGGGGGAAAAATGAAACAAAACAAGTTTCAGTGGATAAGACGTTTCAGAGTAAAGAGGTCATTTTGGAGGTTACTCTTATGTAAGCTTCAGTCAGATATTCCAAATTGCCACTGCATGCCAAGCCCCACCAATAGAACTTCTGAAAACCCTAAAGAATATATGGACTCTATCTAAGACCCTGTAGAAGTTTTACTTAGTAACTTTACTTTTTCAGAAGTTTAAGGTCTCAAGATTTTTCTCATGTCACATAAGACCTGAAAGTTAGAGGCACCAGTCTCTCCAAGAACATGACCAGTTTTCCTATGCCCTATAAAGTTAACACCACTTTCCAGCTAGGAGAAGATAAAACAGTTATTGCTCAGTTATCCCTCAAGATTGAGGAAATGATTAAATGAGTGTGAGGATGTGTGTAACTGAGAAATTAGTATTTAACAAATGATTATGACTACTGGATAATTATACAGATAATTAGTTTTAGTTTCTAGTTTATTAGAATAGCCAGAAGGAAATACCTGAAATTACTGAGCTGTAATCCAACAGTCTTGGTCTTTGATAATGATAGTATAACTATATAAATTTTATCATGTGAACATTTGATTGTAAAAGTCTTGTGACTGACACTCTCTTTGTCCAGTGTTTGGGTAGATGAGTAATAAAATAAAGACATGCATGAAAAAAAATCCATTCATTCTAGAGGGTGCAAAGATTTGTCTTTTTCAAGTTATTTTTTCCTGAATATCGGTTTTGTTTCCCAATTCACTTAGCACAGGCAATTGTCTCAGTTTATCAAAATATCAACTCTGTCCAAAATATTCTGACTTAGGTATATACCACTCTGACTTGAGAAAAACCTAAAATATGAAATTTCATCAAAGGTGGGTGTGAGACTCTCAAAAGGAGTCTGGAAGATTGTATTAAATTCAATCCCATGGAAAGTTAATTATGTAAGGTACAAATATATTCGGTGGCAGGAGGAAAGGACAGGGTCAGAGTGGTAAAAATCAAACTATAAGAAATATGTTCTTCAAAGGCTGTAAATGATTTATCCAAGACTGGTTTTTAAATGACATTATGTGCAGTGAGCCTCTTCTCTCCCTCCTCCAAAATTACAGAAGGGAACATGAAAACCTTCAGAGTCTTATGTATTATTCCCAATAAGATAGGGTGAAAGGGCAGGTTCCAGGTGTCCTGAACTGCACTGCTCACAGAGGAGACCTGACCCACGACACAGCCTGGGATGCTTCCAACCTGTGCTGACCTGGAAAGACATGATCTGATGAAGATGGTTCACTTCAAATGGACCTTTTCATTCCAATTACTAAGGTGCTAGTTTCTAACCACAGCCAAACCCAGAAACCAAATCAGCAACTAATCAGCTCCAGGTATGCTTATCCTAACACTTTTTTTTACTATCTTTTGTTTTTTCATTAGAGAAGTTGTTTTACAAAAATATCAAGCAGAAAATACACAGTTCTGATTAACATCCCCCATGACTAACATGAGCATTAGTGTTGTCCATTTGTTAGAAATAATGAAAGAATGTTATTATAACTGTCATATTAACTATAGTCCATCATTTACATAAAATAAAAATATCTTGATCCAAAGGAAGGATTATTTTCTGTTTGCTTGTTTTTCCTTCACATTAATATATTCTGTCTTACTTGACAGTGACTGAGCTTAGCATTCTCCTGGCACATTCAGGTTTATGGACTTGGACCATTCCCAGGGCTTCCCTGTCTGAGGCCAGCTACTGACTCAAGTCACATGGAGCAGAGTCAGACAATGAGCTCATTGGAGATCTCACAGAGCCTCAGTTGCCATGGTAATTGTTAGAGAGAACATAGAGAGGGGTATAAAAGAAAGGAAAAAGAAGAGAGAAAAATGCAGGAAGAGTTGAAGAGTAGTGGAAAAAACATACAGTGCCTAAACTTGTAGTTGAGAAATGTGTGCAGAACTCACAGGGAAAACATTTTCAGAAACAGTGACTTTCCAACAGCTTCCTTAAGTGATGTCATTTCCTGAAGGAATAATGGCTGAGGTACATTTTGGCTTCGAATAAATGTAAAGGGATTGGGGCAGATTTGAAAGTACACAGACTATTGTAATCCTGAGAAGTTTATATTAAGGAAGCTAGACAGCCACCGAGAAGGTAGAGAATCAACAGATATGTTCTGTAAGTAAGTCATCAAGTTGAGTGTCAAAGATTTTGAAATATACAAATCCCCACATACTCCAGGGCCTTTTCCAAAGTACAAAAATTGGACTATCCATAAGTTAGCGCTTAGTGGAGAGCAGAATTGGTTGATGAAACCTAGTTACACTAGATATTTTACTCAGACATCCTCCCCGTATCAGTTTATGGGCAGAATGAATGTGCTACATCCAAACCCGAGGCTTCAGTGAGTTTCAATTACATGAGGAGATTTACCCTGCTTCCTTGTGTTTCTGGACCAATGTGCACAAAGCTTGGAAAACAGGTGTGATTCTAATCACAGAGAGCCAAACTGAAGAAGGAAAGTTCAGAAACACAATCTTCTCCCTTCTCCCTGTAGAAATCAACTTGCCCAAGTCTGTACATCACTGTCAGCATGGGATGGCAGTGTGTTTACTTAACAAGCTAGAAAAGGACTGGATATAAATTTCTGCACCTGGGTGGTATTTCTGCCAAAATAGACTTCCTAAGATTTTTGTCCTATTAAAGTGACTTACTCATTACACTATGAGCTCTTTAAAGGCAAAGCTTAGTTTATCTTGTATCTCTGTATTATCTTTAGTCTCTAAAATTAAAATGCTTCTTCATGAAGTCATGGTGTACCAAGAGACCAACTCTAAATAAAATTTATTAAACATGGTGCTTGAAGTGACAAGATTATCTCCATATGGAAATCCTAATCATCAATATATGTGTTAAGCCAATTTCACAGTCAACTTATTCCAATGATTAGCATAGGGATGGGAAAATAATCATCAGGTGGTCATGGGCCCAGTGGACATACTGTGAGCTGGATCTGGGCCAAGACTTAACACCTGGCCCTTGCAATGTCTTCTCAAACCCTGAGTCCAAGAATCCTCAACAGGACCTCCAGGAATCTGTTCTTCTAGAAAGTTTTCTGCCTAACGCAGGATACCCAGGGTAGTGTCCCTATTTTCTGAGTTGTAATCCCTTCTTTCTTCACAGCAAGCTGATATTCTTACCTCACTTAGTGAGGGCATCATCCTTTCAATACTTCTAGAAGCCATCCCTGAAATGTGTTCACATCAACCAGCATCCTTGCCAGGCTACTGTATCTTATTTTCCAACCAAGTACTCCCAAACAGATAAACTCTCCTTTAACCAACCTTATTATTTATCTGTTTGATGATTTACCTTTAGAATCCATTTTCCCTGCACTGTCTGGGCTCCTGGCAGTACATGCTGTCTAGGTCTTGCAGCCTCTTTGAGATACAGTATCTTCCCTCCCTATGTCAATACTGTCTTTTGCTGGTTGTCCTCCCTTATGCCCAGCAAGTCAATTATTGGTATGGAATTAGAACAATAGTTTATGGCCTGTGATTGGAAGGGGGTTGAAGCCCATATTTGGGGGTCTGGCCATGTTTTTATGTAAGAAGTCCTCTGTATTGACTTGAAGCAAGGAAAGGGTTCTAGCCTTAAATGGTGGAGAGTGGTTTACTTCTGTAGAGTCAAATGATCTACATAAATGTAAATATTCATGATTTTAATGCATTAATCCAGATATCTCCATCTTATATCAGGGTCCCATTCTCTCCCAACAAGAAGCCTAACCTTACATAACAAACCTTCTTGTTAGAGAGTTTAACCTTTTCTGTCAACCTTGGCCACACTAGTATTAAACCTGGGACCTGCTTCTCAGCTTTTTCTGCTATCCAATTGAGGGAGAAAAGGAAATATTTACAAAGAAGGACCTCTAGCTATCATATTAGCTTTTAATTGCTAATTAATCATTGGTTGCTTTTTGTTTGTCCCTTTCCAGAAATCAATCAAATTTAGCAATCACACCCAATTTGACTATACTTGTAGTATAAAATGGCAATCCATGGTGAAAGTCATGACAATTTATGTTATAACTCGTCTGTAGGGCTATCTGTGCTCCAGAAACAACCAGTGACTGAGTCCTCATTGCTACTTCCAAACTCTCCCAGCATCAGCTTTCTCAACCTCTGACATGGGTTGGATTCCCAGGAAGCAGACTTTGAGTTAGAAATTAACATAGAGTAGGAAGTTTGTTTGGGAGTACTCTTAGGATCGTCACTATGGAATAGAAGAAAAAAACCAAAAAAAACTCAATTGCAATGCATTCATTCGTTAAAAATTAATTATATCACAAACAGTGAATAGGCATACAAGATGGAAAGATAAAATATAGCACTGTCTAAAAATGAAAGTCATGAAAATGTGCTTGACACGATTCATTCTCTTACTTTCCACATGATGACTCCCATGATTAGAAACAAAAATTTTAAAAACCTGTCTGAGGAAATTAAAAATTAAGCATTACTATAAAACAGAGCATCTGCCTTTTTTTCTGCATTCCTGGTGGATAATTGAAGCTATATGCAGTTCAAAATAAAGCTCAGAATCAAACTTGCAAAGAGTCAATATGACTGTAAATCAGAAAAATCAAAACTATTTTGGAGGATGCTTTGTGATGATGCTAACTAAATTCTAACAGATTACATGACAGAACTGATGAAAACTGAAACCTGTAGAAGTGCGTAATCCAAAATTTGAATTGAAAGCTACAATGAAGCTCTGCATTATACAAAAAAAATGCAGGCTCCGCCAAGGCTGGATCTCCCTGAAGAGCTCCAGACACATGATAGGGACCACTGTGGATTTTGGGCAGATGCAATACCTGGATGATTTGAAAGGAGGGCATCCTTGGCCTCCTGAAAAGAGGAAATAATGACAGGCTGGCAGCTTCATTTGAAGTTATCAGGTACCCTGACCTGAGTGAGAAATCTACCTTTATCAGAATCTCAGATACTGACAGACCTGCATGACACCAAGATAAGATACTACATTACATTTAATTGTACTGTCTGTTTGTACTCCTCTTAGCTATGAGAGTTTCAAGAAGGAGTGGTCCATTAGACTAGGATTATGGGTTTGGGAAGTCCAACAGATGTACACTGCCATTCTGATACCATATCAAGGATATGTTGATGTTAACCTTAATCAACCTGCTGAGGTCATCTTTGCCAGATTTCTCCACTCTAAAATCACTACCTCCCTTTCTACACATAATGCTTCTGAGTGTGGGAAGTTGTGCTATACACTTCCTTGACCACACAGTATCCACACAATTTGAAATTCTTCTGCACAGATTTGACTCTTCTATGAGTATGAACTCATGGACATTTATACTCCATTTTGTTCCAGTTTTGGCCATTGAAAGCTCTGTTACTTGGCTCCTGTGCCCTCCTGACATACTCCATTATTGTGGCTGTTTTAGTTTGTTGTTCTTAAGCATTTTCTCACTTTATGAAACTACAAGGTGCCCAAGACTCAACTTGTCTGTTTGTGCAACAGGTCCAGAAATAAGCCATTTGTTCAAGAATCCCCTGTTTCATTTTATTGGAGAATAGTACAGGAAATCAATACCATTTTAACCATGATCTTTTGTTCATGGCCTCTTATATTCTATAAACAAATATTTCTTTAAATAACAGTTATTCTCTTTCTAGGACTTATACTACTGTTAACATTTCAACTGCTATCTTTAATTGTTAATTTTTATGTTTTTTGCTTCTTATGCCTTTGATTTTATCTCCTAGTTCACTATTCTATTTTTAATGCAATCTTATTATTATGTATTATATATTCACATACCATATAATCATCCAAATCAGTAGTTCACAGTATTATATAGCTGTGCATTCATTACAATTGATTTTTAAATGTTTTCATTATTCCAAAAAAAGAAAAAGAAAAGAAAAAAGAATTGGAGAAACCAGAACTGGGAGATAATAGAACTGGGTCCATTACCCAGTTTACTCAGTTCTAGGCAAATACTAACCTCCTTTCCTTTCACCCAACACACCAAGCATACTCTGGGTTCTAATATTAGCCGTTTCTTCTGCCTGAACTTATACTCCTTCCATAAGTTATGGTATGTCCTCCACTTTTTCAAGTCTGTGCTCTAATATTAACATCTCTATTAGGCTTTCCTTAAAGCACTATTATAATTACAAGATCTGACCTCAAGTCCAATGCCCCATTCCATTCCCATGTTTCATTTTTCTCAAATAAAAAAAACATGTTATGCTTTGATTTTTTTTTTTTTTGGTTTAGATAGCATTGCTTTAAGCCAGAATTTTTGGTTTTGCTTACTACATCCCTGGTGTCTGTTAAGTACTTGATAAATGCTTGTAGAATAATATTAAACCACTGTAACATTTAAAATGCCATTTTTTAGTGGCTATCATAAGAATGCTCTTATGATATAAATAAGACAACTAACAATTTTACTCATCAAATTTGAGAACTAATATTAGTATACAAAGAGTATTTTCTCTTCAAAGTAGAAAGGAGGGGGCAGACCAGAGTGGCTCAGCAGGCAGAGTTCTCAGCTGCCATACCCAAGACCTTGGTTCAACTCCCAGTGCCTGACCATGTGAAAACAAAATAGAAAGGAAGGATTTCATGGCCGTTCTCCTCGTTGACATTAAAGCAAGTTCTATTCCTATATAATCATTCCCCCAGAAAACTTCTGCAATGCCTGGTTTCCTCAGGGAATAGAAAGACTAGGGATTTCATTGTAAATAAAAGTCAGAAAAGGTACTTATTTATTGAGCCAACACTTTTTAAAGCTGTCATGGGAGAGGATCCCAACTCTCCAAAGGCCATGATGCAAGGAAACAAATATATACAATACCTTCACTGGGTTTTCATCTTGATCGTAAATATGAACTTTGAATCTTGGGAGAAAAAAACTTTTATGATTCACTCTTTGCAATTCATGGAAGGTTATAAACTTGATCATCTAGTTATTCAGAGATCCTTCTCATGGTTCTCACCCTCTAGGGAGGTAATACGTTGTTTTCCTTCTCTGACATTTCTTCCCCGCCCATATCCAAGAAGTAAGTTAATACTGCAAACCATATTGAAGCAAGTGCTGGGTTTTCTATACAAATGGATAGAATGGGAAGATGTAAGTGTTTGTTTAGAATAAAATGCAGAGAGAGAAGCTTGAAAATATTTTCTTCTTGTTTCCTTGGGTGTTGGGAAATATTTTTATCCAGTTTCCTTATCTCTTTAAAATACTGAATGATATTTACAAAGAGGCCTGAGGATTTTATGTGAAATATGTAACTGTAAATTGCTGGTAGATTTATTATTAATATTATGGTTTGTGTGTGTGTGTGCTTGCTCCTTCAATAGAGAGAAAGTAGCAGATGTCTGATACCACTGATATCATCTCATCTCTCCAGGCTCATAGTTTCACTAGTTTAATATGCTTTGATTTTATGGGAAACAACTGTCCTTAAACGACAAAATCATTCATCAACTGTGTCCTTTTTGTTTGTTACATTAATAGAGTCTTCTTTGGACTGTGACTTTATACACTTAGTATCCCCAAGAATACTTTTAACAGTAGACCCAAAAAAAGGTGAGTATTAAAATGGATGTGAGGATGGGCCATGGGGGATCAGCAGACAGAGTTCTTGCCTGCCATGCCAGAGACCTGGGTTCAATTTCCAGTGCCTGCCCATGCAAAAAAAGAAAAAAAAACAAAAATGAATTTGATATCCCACTGTCAGTAAAAGCAACAAATTGGGATAGCTGAGAATAGTACTGAGAAACTAGGTCAATGGTCGGAGTACAAAAGAAAAAAATAAAATGAGTTTTATATATCAAACACAAAAAAAATTTTAAAAAGCAAAGATGAAATATCAGCCACACCATTTAAAAAGAAATTGGATACATTAAAACCTGTGTGGCTGAGTTAATTTTTCATTGAAAAATATTTCAGCAGAATAATTTGTGATCATCCCACAGGTAAGGGCATTTTAGAAATTTATTAATACCAATTGCCTTTCACATCAGCTGCCAAATTCTTATGTTTTCTCTCCCTATCCTTATATATATTTTGTACTCGGTATCTGCAAACAAGTGCAATTTAAATATTCTCAATTTCAAGGCACTTTATTTTCATTTCCAGAATTGCTTGGGAATGACTTGGTTCACTGCCATCATAGTTAGCTTTTTGTGTCCAGACCAGAGAACACAGCCTCAGCTGAGAAAATCAAAGAATTGGTCAGGACAAAAATCCTAAATAAGCTTTTAGGATTTATACTACACAAATAAGCTTTTAGGATTTGTACTTTTAGGAATTGAACTACACAATCACAGAAGATCAAGGTAGAATCTTTGTCCAATAGGACAAAAACAACAAACAAAAACCTCCAATAATCTGAGAAAGGATGGCGCTGAGCCTCCAGTGCCAGCTTCTATGATGTGATCAACATGGGCAGTAAATAAGCTGAAATGACAAGTTATGAGCAGACATGACAGACACAATCTACATAGCCCTATAGCCCAGAAACACGAAGTAGCAGTCTCTCCATTTTAGGAGCCAAATTTGATAGCACCAAGGGCTGGGTATTAAGGGAATAAAATTTAAAAGCTAAGCTATGATTCAAGAACAAAAAACTAAAGAAAAGTTATGAGGGGTGATTGAAGAAAGATATTCCATGTTTCAAGATTGTTTCAATAGAAAATGCTTAAGATGGGTCCTTGCAAAATGTCAGTTGTATGTGTAAAAGAGGAAAAAAAATGCCAAGTATAGAAAGCACCTATGAGGAAAATAATACGGAAACTTATACACAAATTAAAAACTTTTATCTATTTACCTCTTTCTTTGCAGTGTAATTGACCAAGTTAAACCACATTCAGATGTCCAGTCACTTGATCTGCAGCTCTCCAAAAAGTCAGTTGTCCCCCAAGTGGTATATGTACTTCACACATTCATATAGGAGTGAGTCAAAACTTTTAACCCTGTGATGGGCATGAATCCAGCAGTCTCGATGGAGCAGAAGCATTTTTTGTATGCCAAACATGTTGGGTATGGTCCTATAAAAACCATATATCCAGGAACCAAAGAAACCCTTGTAATTATCACTTTACAACACTATGGAAATAAAGAGAAACATTCTCTCTGCTCTGTACCAGAATGGGAAAGAGCCTTTTGAAATGTCTTAATGTGACTTGTACTTACTTTATTTTTACCACTCTAATTAAAATAAATTGGCTTTATATAATTCTTTAGAAAGAACTTTCACATGCACTGATTTGTTCATAAATATCCTATATGGTAAACAGTTGAAGAAATACAGAAGCAGAGATCAAATGGCATCAAATGAAAACAATTTGAACTTCTTATGTGTAATCCAATAATCTGAGCTTATTTAATGTTTGCCCCAAATCATGTTATTGTCTTTTGTTATTATCTGCACCTTATTAAAATGAAACATTCTTCAGGAACGAGTTGTGAAATCACACTTTTTTACTTTAGCAGACACCTCATTGTTTCTTACTTTCTCAAATAAATGCTAAAGAAATTCAGTGTTTCCAGGTAAAAATGATATTCTTCATTAAACATTAATAACTGGTGCTATCTTCATTATTTCCAGGCTAATGAATGCATCTGGAAGAGAACCTACTAACTCTGTTACCCACTTTATTCTCCTGGGCTTTCCCTCAAACCCAGAAATGCAGCTCCTCTTCTTTGGACTCTTCTCAGCAACCTACACTTTGACTCTGATGGGAAATGCAGCCATAGCCTGTGCTGTGCAGTGGGACCGGTGCCTTCACACCCCCATGTACATCCTCCTGGGGAATTTCTCTTTCCTGGAAATGTGTTATGTCTCCACGACTGTCCCTAACATGTTGGCCAACTTCCTCTCCACAAGCAAGTCCATCTCCTTTGTGGGTTGTTTCACACAGTTCTATTTCTTCTTCTCTTTTGGGTGTGATGAGGGCTTCTACCTTTGCATCATGGCCTTTGACAGGTGCCTGGCCATCTGCCGTCCCCTGCATTATCCACGCATTATGACTAAAGAGCTGTATACTGGCCTCATCATCTTCGGATGGTCATGTGGGTTCATCCTCTCCCTAACCCTTGTTGTTCTCATTTCACAATTGCCTTATTGTGGCCCAAATATCATCAATCATTTCATGTGTGATCCTGTTCCTTTGATGATGCTGTCCTGTTCTGATGATAAAACCATACAGTTCATTTATTCTACTTTCAATGCTATCTTCATGACTGGTACTTTTCTCTTTATCCTTTGCTCCTATGCTCTGGTGATTCTGACTGTGTTTCGGATGCCCTCAGCTGCAAGCAAACGCAAGGCTTTCTCCACTTGTGTTTCTCATCTGGCTGTGGTGGTCCTGTTTTTTGGTTCTATTATGGTGATTTATGTTAGCCCTGGTTCAGAACACCCAGCAAAAATGCAAAAAATTGTGACCTTGTTTTATTCTGTAATAACTCCTCTCTGTAATCCTCTTATTTATAGCCTCAGGAACAAGGAGATGAAGGCTGCTTTAAGCAAAGTATTTAAGTCTGAAAGACTTGTTCATAAAACATATGATGTACCATTTTCCATCACAACTTGTGTCAATAAGACATGAGTAAGATATTTTTCTATAAAAGTCAATAATTTTGTTTAGGGACCCAATATAACAAAGCACATTTTCATCCTAAATTTCACCCACTATATGATAGGCTAGTCTTATTTAAGAAATAAAATTGTCTTAAGCAAATTGTACCCTTCACAAATAATCCAGTTTCTTAAAGACACCACAAATCTGTCTTGTATTCCAGAGCTGGAGCAACATCTTAGGATGTAATGTAGGTAACAGACTTATCTGAGGATTAATACTATAAGCAAATTCTTCTCCACTGGGAATTACTGATTAAAAGAGGGGTTTTTTGTTGGACATAAATTCAACCTTGTAAGTATGATCATACTACTTTACCTCCAAAGAAAAATACATGTTTTTACTCAAAGCATCATAAAGAAACAGCCTAATAGCCTTAGCAGGACATTAAGTGGTAGATAGCACCCAAAATAATAATAAGAAATGTAATGGCTGTTGTTTAACTAGAATAAAGTTAAGATAGAATGTAAAGGACCAGGCATTTGTCAGGACTTAACTCCCTTTGCTGCAAATCCAGTCCTAAATGGCAGGTTTTAGTACCATATTTTGTTTCAGTATTTGTTCTGTATGACATATGTAAGTATTATAAAAAATGTCTTATAAAGAGTCTCTTTTCTTTAAAATATGTAACCACAACTGCTACTTTAGTTATTCATTTTAATTTTACCTTTGGATATGTAATCACACCTGTTAGTTTAATTATACATTTTGTTTTAACCTTTTGCCACTTATTTTTCCAAGGATAACTCTAAAATGGAATGAAAGGCCATAGGAAAATAAGATACAATTTACAGAACTTTAATTAACAGCCTTCAGAAGGTCATCTGTACAACAAAGTCAAGTTCACCTATAGTTGGACTTCCTTTTAGAAAGAACCAAATATGCAAGATTGTCCCTATTTTTCAAGTCAGAATTTCTGGGAATTACAGAGCAAAAAAGCAAATTTCTTTGTTCTACTTCACAGAAGCAAAGTGACTTAATTGGCTGAACAATTGCCTACACAAATTACTTACATAAGCCAAAAAAGGTAATAATTAAAAACTTCATTCAAATTAACTTCAAAGTAGGGTTGATACTTTTCTGAGTATCTTAAATCTGATTTCCCATTGGGTGCTTAGTTTTTTTCATTCTACAGTCATTTATCTGTCTTAGCATACTTGGGAAAGGAGATGAAAATGTAGTTATCAAAACCTGCTGTTAAAAGAAAAAATTAAAATTAAAATTTTTAAAGTGTTGTTAATTGTAAAAGAGTGTGGTTTCTACATTTGTAATAATGTTTAGGTAATAATTATCTAGGTTTTTCATATCTCAATCTTCCCATATCCTCATATTTCAGATTGCTGACACAGAATGAAACAAATCCGAGACATTTGGTAACTTCTGATTAATTTAGGACTTCATAAATTTGAAATATAGTGCCACAAAATTTGATTTTCAAATTTGTCCATTTAAAAGTGGAGCTATTTCCAAGGTTATAAGCAAATTCTTAATAATTTCCTTTTACTATGTAATAGTTCTGTTAGTAAAATGGAATGGAGACAATGGTAAGTATAAAAATCTGAGGAGTTAGCTGACTTTTTATTTCTTTGATATCCTGAAGAAAGAATGATAAGCTTAGGTCAACCAATGATCAAGTCAGGGTTTATCCATCTTAGATAAAGGACCAGCTATTGCATTTTGCAATCCCTTCTACTAAGAAAGAGGAATAGGATTTAGTGAGACCCTTTGGATTCAAGAAGCAGGTAAAAAAAAACACACACTCCTTTAATACCACTCTGACCCATTTATTAAGAGGTTGATTTAAAAGGCTGATGGTTTGTGAACCCATAGCAAAAGAAACCTCTCCTTATGTCCATGTTATCTTCCATGTTGCCCTGCTGCTCAGGCTGTGTAAGCCAGCAGACTGAATGATTCTAGAAGTATGAATAAGAATACCACAGGACAAGCATCATTAGGAGACTTATAGAATACATCACTAACCTCTAGAACAAAGTCATGATTTTACTGCATAAGATTGCTCATTGTTTAAAAAGGAGATTTTGATTTCCTTTGGTGGGGAAGGGAATAAAATTGAGCATCTTACATGGGAAAGCAAGTGATTCTGCTTCCCATCATGAGTTGGGTATTATCAATCCATGAAACCATAAACTCAGTCAAGGGCAGCAGCAACTCATGGTGCAATGGAAATGGATACATTAGTAGATTTGACCAGACAGGTTTGGAGGACACATCAACTACTTCTGCTGCACCAATACTTCTCCCTCATTTTATGCCTATGACATCCTTATGAGTACCAACAACCAAGTAATGAAGGAAGGAAAAACTTACCCCTGATTCATAGATGAGTTGAATCAACATATTCATGTGAGCCAAAAATCGATGGCTACTGCATTAAGCACCACCAAGGACACTGGTCATAAAGGTGCAGGTATGTTCCTCCATGCAAAAGAGATGAAAGCAATAAACTTTGTTGCCCATTAATATGATCAGAAAACAGGTCTGAAATAAGGATACTCATGGGCTCTTGGATTATAATAAGTGGGCTTTTTAATTTGGAAGAAGCAAGATTAGAAAATCAGTCAAAAATATCTGGGGAAGTTGCACATTAATTGAATTATGGGAGTGAGCACAAGCATGAAAATCTTTGTATGTTCTATCAATGCCCACCACAGTGAAGGACCTAGAAAACCAGATAAATAGAATAACAACACAGCACAGGTGAGGCAATCTTTGTCTTCTGTCATTCCAGTGCTTATAAAATATGCCCCAAAATGGAGGATCCAAAGTGGCAGGATTGAAGTCATCTATGAGACAAAAAAACATGGGCCTCTGTGCTGGTCTTCTGTTCCTGCAGTTCCCTTAGCAACATTACTGTCCAAGGGCTAGGCAGTGCCTGAATTACTGACATTAAGCCCTGTATATAATTTACTCAGCACAGGGACCCATTTTGCCTGGCAGATGTAAAATTGGGCCCATGATAATGGGACCCACTGGCTCTACTACATACCACATAGCTAGAAATTTACCAAACCAATAAAACACTAGAATGAGTCTATGAAAACTTAGCTAAGCTCACTATTGTAGCAAAGTTGATATTTTTAATAACATTTTACTTAATATTTTGATAAATAAGTGGTATTTAATATATTGTTTAATATTTAGAATTTAAGAAACTCTGATACTTGTATCTATAGATTTTTTCGCTCCTTGCTTAAATTTTAAATTGATTTATGAAACATATTGTACAAACAGACTTTACAATGATTACTTAGAATTTTTTAAAATATTCTTATGGATAAGCTAACTAAGATAACCATTTAGATAGTTAAGATTTTCATATGTTAATTGTAAAAATATTTGTGTGTTCATATTTTCCTGAAATCAGGAAAATATTTGGTGACATACATCATTACTATAGCAATGCAGATATTTGTAAGAACTTTCTACCTGATATTTTGAGAACATTCACAATTTTGACAGCTGATAAAAAGGTATCTAAGTGTTTACTATTTAGAAGTTAAGAACTTTGCTATCTGAATTTGTACCTTTTTTCCTTGTTGCCTTAATTTTAAATTGGGTAGTGAAACATATTGTGCAAACACAGGCTTTACAATGCTTCTACCGTCACTTTATTTAAATAGTCCTATGGTTAAGCAAACTAAGATATCCATACTTTGGTAGTTCTAAGTTTATTGATTGTTTCCTTAAATAAAAAATTAAATAAATGGAAAAAACCAAACATTATGAATTATCAAAATGAAACAATAACAACAACAAGAAAAACTTAGCTAAGACATCAGTGTGAGTATAGTATCTTGTAAAAATGTGATTCTGTCCTAAAGAAAGTGATATGCATATAGCAGCTATGTTTTCAATGGCTAAAACACATCAGGAAGTAAGATTTATCCTTATTATCATCATCACTCTCATTGGTCCACTTGAAGAATTTGTACCTCCTGCCTCTGGAAATTTACTTCTAATGATAAAAACTCATTGTTGCCAATGAGGGTGAGGCTTCTGCAAAGGGAGTCAGTAGATTTTAAAGGAATATAATGCTATAACTGCCTACTGTTTGTCCCTTGTTGCTGATAAACCAGCAACGATTTTATAATGTTGGTATACTGGACCAAATAATCCTGATAATTATGAGGAACAAATTATATGTTATGTGGTGGAGTGAGACAGGATTATGTCTTGTACTTGTTGGTTTAATATTCTGTCTCAATAAAGCATTGTTCCATGCCAGTGGGAGTTTATAGTAATCACTGTATAAAAAGGGAAAAACAGCAAGGACATCGAAGGCGAAGATCTAGGTAACAACATCAGGCAAGCAACTTAGACCATCTGAAAATCTGACTGAAAGTGAGAGAAACTTAGAATGGATGCTGGAAGCAAAAGATGATGAATATTAATTATATCTTCATGACCACATTCAGCAATAGAAGTTGCAATTTGTTTCACTAATCTTTTTCTAAAAAATACTTTTATAAATTATTGCATTACACCTTCTTGAAAACATAGCAACAAAATGGGCATAATATGAGCCATAAGTGATATAAGAAGTAAACGGGGCAGGTTGCAGTAAAATATTTTGGTGTCCAACATCACATCAACTCAATCATCTGTAACATCATGCTACCTTTGACAGCTACATGCAAGTTAGAATTCATGAGTAGAGTGTCCCACTTCAAATGTGCCATATGTCTCATCACTTTCTGCCTGTGGGCTTTCTCCAAAACATCTGGAGCCTTTTCAGATCAAACAGGAATGTCACCAGAATAAAAGGCGGTCAATAACCCAGGAGGTTCCTTTCAACCAATGGAACAGGGCCCAGTGGATAAATGTCAGCCTCCTGTGCCATGAATAGATGGACAATTCTGGGAGACATACATTGGTTTTCCAGAAGCCCTGGAAGAATCAAGTCACCAATGCCTATATTGGCATTGAATAAAGCAAACACATACTGACTTTGTAAAAAAATATATTGATTTTGGGGTAGGGTGTACCCACGTCTCTTCTCTTCTCCTGTCTTCAATTTTTTTCTCTTCTCTCTCTCTGCCCCCCACTCCCCCATTCCGTCTCTCATGATAGAAGAATTTAGCAATTGTATAGACTTTGTCAAAGGATCCAGTAGAAGAGAAATGGGCAGAGTTGTGTAAAAGGTCAGGGGAATAGATGGAAGCTTGACCAATAGTAGAATAAGGAAAACTAAAAAATACAGTTCTAAAAATGAAGAGAAATAGGTGGCAGAAGTAAATTTACATGATTGGAAACAGAATTAGACACATTACAATTGATGATTGTTTTAGTTTAGTTCCTTCCTAAATTACAGCATGAGGTATGACCTTGAGTGTAAGTTTGTGGTTATCCAAGACTTGAGAGAGGAGAGGATAAGCAAGGTAATGTGAGAGAGATGAGGAGAGGAGAAAAATATGCATGTTATCAACCAACTTTTAAAAATATAATTATGAATAGGGTAAGCTCCAAGTGTTAATATAAATTTGTTTTCTTTCTGCTCAAGCTTTAAAGTTTTTCTGCAATAGCATGTAGTCATAATTAGATAATTTAAAACATTTTTATTGGAAAGGTTGTGGGAAGATGGAGAAGTAGGAAGCCCCAGGAATCAATCTCTTCATGAGAACAACTATTAAAGAGACAGGAACTGTCTAAATCAATGATTACAAAACTCCAGAGTCCAGTAGAACACACAGGATCCAAGGAAGATCAGGAGGAAAAAATAGGTAAGTTGTGGTAACTGAATTGCACTCTCTGTGGCAGTCACCATGACCCATCCTCCAACCTCACAGCAGGCAACAGTAAGGAACTGACTCAGCTTCTGGTGCCAAAGTGGGATGTAAAAACCCAGTTTCCCAAGATACAGGTGTACAGTCCAAGCACTGTTTCCTGCTTTTGATTAGTCACTTCTGATCACTGAGGGCACAGCTCAGGGTGACCATTGTCTCAACTTGCCTGAGCAAAGGTGGCAGAGAAGACTTGAAGTTGGTGCACTTCCTCAGGACTGTGGATAGTTGAAGAGCTGCATTTACTGGGCAGATAACAACAAGAAAGCACAACTTTAGGGAGTCATGGTGGGACCTCGAGCCACCCTTCCTGGCCCCTCCCTCCTTCCCTCTCAAGGGTAATTTTGAGCCAGCCAGGGCTCCCTCTGTGGGCCCCTGGCCCTGTCTTGGCTGGGAAAGAGGAACTTGGGAAACTCCTATACGATGTGTCCCCCATTTACCCTCCAGACAAGAGCAGCTTGAGACAGTGAAAGCAGAGTTAGAAGTAATTGAGTCAGGCAGCCTGGGGCACAGGATTACCTGCATTAAGTGCTGCAGAGGAGCAGCCAGAAGACGAAGAAGATCTGTTTTCTGTGGAGTAGAGGTTCCTTCAAATTCCTGTAAACAGAGGAACTCCAGAAGTGAGTAGAAAGCACAAGCCCAGGACAAGGTGAAGACCCAGAAAAGACAGGGAGGCCCCTGCACATTGCATCTGCGTTGAACTGACATTCCTTCTAGAAGTGTTCAATTCTGAGGGAGAACACCCCAGCCAGTGTAAAATCAGTCTACAAAGACTGCACAAGGGGTGTTTTGCTTAAGTTTTCTTAGTTGTTTGTTCCTTATACTCAAGAAAATCTCTGTCATATCACTAGCTGGATACAAACTCAATAAACAGAGATCTTAGTGAATAAATTCCAAAGTTAGAATTTTAAAATATACAGTGCACAATAAAAGATTACAGGACAAAGAAAGAAATAGGAAATGATGTCCCAGTCAAAGGAAGAGGATAAAATCCAGGATCCAATAAAGATGAAAATATTTTGGACATATCAAAAAAGAATGTTAAAATTTTTCTTCAATATGTTCAGGTAGATGAAGAAAAATACAAATAACTAAATGATAACAGGAAAAAATGTGCTAAGTATACGAAGGAAAATACAGAGAAAGGACTAAGGGATATCAGAATAACAATGAATGAACAAAATAAGAATCTCATTAAAGAAATTTTGAAAAGGAAATAAACAGAAATACTGGAATTGAAGACAAAAATAGCTGAAATGAAAAATTCCCAAGAAGGTATCAATACCAGATTGGACCTGATAGAAGAAAGAATCAGTGAACTCGACACAAGACAATTGAAATAAGTCAGGCTGAGGAGAAGAAAAAAAAATTATAAAACTAAAATAGCCTAAAAGACCTGGGGACACCATCAACTGTACCAATGTCACATTACAGGAGTCCTACAAAGAAGAGAAAGCATGAAAGAGGCAAGGGGAAAACCCAAGAAAGCAATGACAGGAAACTTCCCAAACTTAAAAAAGACATGAATTGCAAATCCAAGAGGCCCAGAGAACACCAAACAGGATAAACTTGAACACAAAGATATCCTACACACTGATCAAACTTTGCATGCAAAGAACAAGAAGAGCATTCTGAAAGCTTCAAAAGAAAAGCAGCATGTTATGTACAAGGGAATCCCTATTAGATTTAGTGCCAATTTCTCATCAGAAATAATGAGATGACAGAGGTTGAAGTACCTAAATTGCTGAAAGAAAATAACTGCCAACCAAAAATTTTATACCCAGTGAGATTTTCTTTCAAAAGTGAGAGAATAACACATTCCCATGTAAACAATAGTTGAGGGAGTTTAATCACTCCTAGAACTTCCCTACAGGCAATGCCAAATGGAGCTCTTCAAAATGAAAGGAAAGGACACTAGGCAGTGGGTTAAAGCAGCATAAAGAAATAAAGACCAACTTGCTTGGAAATTTGGAGAGAGTTAGAGACAGAAGAAGGACTCCATCATTACTGAATCAAAGAAAAAAGGGGAAAAAAACACACCCCAAGAAAGGTAGGAAATCTGTGACTTGGACTTGCCAGTTCAGACCTCTCCCCCACCCCACTTGTTCCCATGCAGCTTGAGTCACACAGTGTCCACATGGCCCAAGTACCTCCTGCAATGGGTGCATACCACAGAGCCACTCACTGCAGCAATCAGAACCCCATGCATGTCAAAGTCCTCAGAGACCTGGCACAGAACCCAAGTGGCTAGAAAGCACACATCCAAAAGGGCCCACAGGAAACAAAAGAGACGTGTGACAGAACAATGGCAGGAGGTGCACACACCCAACCCAGTCACTGGTTGTGGGCTACCTAAATGAAATATGGAATGTTTATGAACATTGATCCAATCTGGCTCCCTGGGGCAGTATACCTTAACAGGTAAGTTACCAGAGGCAGAAGAGCCTCATGAAAGTAAAGGACAAATGGATGGGACCCCAAGGACTGATAAACATAAAAAGGGGGTATCGAGTAAGAGAGAGCAGGATAACAAATCATAGGAGCCAAGGAGAAAGTTCTGTAAAAAAAAATACAACAGAAGATTCTGAGAGAAGAGACAGAAGAAAGGCAATTTTCTCCAGTACTTAAAACAATTGCTTTTCAAAAGCTCTACTACATGTCCAGGACAAGAATCAGTTTCAGAGGACTTAGAAAATCTGGACAGTTCCTCACAAGCTACTCCAAAGTTGACCTGTATATTGTAACAAGCATTATAAAAGAGCCTTAACACACAGAAAATGTACAATAAAACCTTGGAAAAGAGTAAAAAACTGACCTTCAGATTTTGCCTATCAAAATAATCAGATGCTCACTCTCTCTGTAAGCTGGCATAACAGGTGAACTCCCTGCCCTCTTCCTTATATGGGACCTGACTCTCAGGGGTATAAATATACCTGGCAACATGGGAAAGAAGTCCCAGGATGAGCTGGGACCTGGCATGAAGGGATTGAGAAAACCTTCTTGACTGAAAGGGAGAAGAGAGAAATGTGAAAAAAATCAAAGTGTCAGTGGCCTAGATATTTCAGAGTGAAGAGATTATCTTGAAGGTTATTATATATTATATAGATATCCCTTTTCAGTTTATGGTGCATTGGAGTGGCTAGAGGGAAGTACCTGAAGCTGTAGAGCTGTGTTCCAATAGCCTTGTTTCTTGAAATGGCTGTATAATGATATAGCTTTTACAATGTGACTGTGATTGTGAAAACCTGTGTCTGATGTGTCTTTTATGTAAAGTATGGACAGATGAGTAAAAAAACTGGATAAAAAATAAATAGGGGAACAAAGGTTAAAATAAATTGGATAGATGGACTACTAGTGGACAATAAGAAGTGGTAAGAGGTATGTTATGTATAAGTTTTTTCTGCTTTCTTTTTTATTTCTTTTTCTGGGGTGATGCAAATGTTCAAAATGATCATTGTGATGAATATACAACTATGTGATGATGGTGCAAATCATTAATTGTACACCATGTATGGAATATTTGTATGTTAAGAATGTTTGCATGGGCCGCGGTGGCTCAGCGGGCAAAGTGCTTGCCTGCTATGCCGGAGGACCTCGGTTCGATTCCCGGCCCCAGCCCATGTAACAAAAAAACGGAAAAACAAAATACAATAAAACAAGAAAATGTTTAAAGATGTTTCCCTTTCTTCCTTCCTTCCTTCCTTCTATCCTTCCTTCCTTCTCTCTGTCTTTAAAAAAAAAAAAAAAAAAAAAAAAAAAAAAAAAAAGAATGTTTGCATGTATGTTTGCTAACTTTTAGCAAAGAAAATATTTTTAAAAAAGCATCAGATGCCCAGATATCAGCAAAAAAGTTACAAGCCATAGTAAGAAATAGGAACATATGACTCAATCAAGGAAACAAATTAAAATGTCACAGGAGACACAGATTTCAGAAGAACTAATCAAAGAATTTCAAACAAATCTTCTAAGTCAATTAAAGGAGATAAATATGAATAGGAATTAAATATGGATATAGATCTAAATGATATAAAGAAAATGTGTGGCCAAAAGAAGAATTAGAAAATCTAAAAAGAAACATTTCAGAAATTATGGGAATGAAAAGCACAATAATGGAGATTAAAAATAGAGGCATACAACAGCAGATATGACCTGGTAGAGGAAAGTATCAGGGAAATAGGAGGCAGTACAATTGAAATCATACAGATAATCAGAAGAGAAAAAGAATAGAAAACAAATGAGCATGTCTAAGGGACATGTGTGACAGCATGAACTGCACCAACATACACATCCTGGGACCCCCAGAAGGAAAGAGAAGGATAAAAGGTAGAAAAAAAAAATTTTGAGAAAATAAAGCCTGAAAGTTTATGAACTCTTATGAAAGCATAAATATACATTACAAGAAACACAATGTGCACAAAGCAAGATAAACCCTAATATACCTACACCAAGACACATCTTAATCAGAATGTCAAACACCAAAGATAAAGAGCAGATTCTGAAAACAGCAAAAGAAAAGCAATTTTTCACACATAGGTTATCCCCAATAAGAGTGCCAATTTCTTATCAGAAAACATGGAAGCAAAAAGGTATGATATATTTAAGGCACTGCAAGAGAAAAAACTGCCAGCCCAAAATCCTTTATCCCACAAAATTGTCTTTGAAAAATGTTGGAGAGCTTGAAACATTCACAGATAAACAGAAACAGATAATTCAGCACCTTACAAGAAATACTAAAGGGAATTCTTCAACTTTAAAGAAGAAGATAAGAGACAGTGGCTTGAAGCAAGCAGTGTGAAGAAGTGAAGATCTTTAGTAAAGGCAACTAAATGGATAAATGCAAAATGATATAGCACTGTATCCTCAATATATAGCTCTACTCTTTCATTTCTATAGAAATAAGATTGCAATTGAAAAGAAATAATCATCGTTACCTGATAATGGACATGGAAAATACATAAATGTAATGAAGAACAAAAACAAAATAAAAGGGAAAACAAGGATATGGGAAAGAGAATGTGTATACTATTGATGTTAAGTTGGTATCTTTCCAAATTAGTAGATTATACACATAGGTTGTATGATAAAATCTCCAGAGTAACCACAATGAAAGCATATTAAAAATATGCAGAAATGGAAGTGAAGAAGGATCAATCAGATATATCACAAAACATCAACTATACAGAAAAAGAGGCTGTGATAAAGGAAACAAGAGACAAAAAATATATGACATTAAAAACCAAAGGACACACTGGCTAAAACAAGTACTCTCTTTCCACGACCAACACTAACTATTAATGTATTAAATTCCCAAGTCAAAAGACAGAGATTGGTAGAATGAATTAAAGAACATGGCCCAACAATATTATTTACAAGAGACTTAGACTGAAGACACAAAGAAGTTGAAAGTGAGTATGGAAAAGATAATCCACGAAAATTATAACCAAAAGAGACCAACATAGACTTTAATACAAAAGCTGTTACCAGAGAGAAAGAGGGGCATTAGATACTAATAAAAAAGTGAACCCACTAAGAAAAAATAACATTCACATACATTATGCACCTAACCACAGTGCCCCCAAATCCATGAGGAAACACTGGAAACCCTAAAGGGAGAAACAGATATCTGTACAATAATTGTTGAAGATTTCAGTACACCCACTTTCATCAATAGATTAAATACATAGACAGAAGTTCAATATGGAAACAGGAAACTTGAATAGCACAATAAATGAACTAAACCTAAGAGATATATACAGAATTTTGCACCCCAAAACAGCAGGATATACATTCTTCTAAAGTGTACAGGAATAGTTCTCTTAGATAAACCACATGATGGGTCACAAACAATTCTTAAAGAATTTGATAAAGGAATCAAACTGGAAATCAATAAAAGGCAGAGAACAAGAAGATTTACAGATATATGACACACTTTTAAACAACCAGTGAGTCAAAAAAGAAATAATAAGAAAAATCAGTAAATCTCTTGAGATAAATGAAAATGAAAACACAACAAACCAAAACATATGGGATGCAACAAAGGTAGTGCTCAGAAGCAATATTTATACCCTTAAAAGCTTACATTAAAAAATAAGAAAGAACTAAAATCAAAGATCTTAGAAAAAGAACAACAAACTGAACTCAAAGTCAGCACAAAAGAAGAAATAACAAAGATGGGAGCAGAAATAAATGAAGTAGAGAATTTTTAAAAAGAGAACATTAATAAAACCAGAAGTTGGTTCTTGGAAAAGATCAATAAAACTGAAACAACTTTAGCCAGACTGACAAAAAAATAAAGGGACACAAACAAATAAATGAGAAATAAGAAGGGGCATTACTTAATTACCTCACAGAAATGAAAAGGACATAGAAAGGGTACCATGACCAACTGTATGCCAACAAATGTGGCAACCTAGATGCAATGGAAAAATTCCTAGAACCACACAAACAACCTACATTGACTCTAGAAGAAATATAAGTTCCCAACAGAACAATTATAAGTAAAGGAATTCAATCAGTCATCAAAAACCTCCCAGCAAAATAAAGCCCAAGACTAGATGGCTTCACAGGTGAAGTTTACAAATTATATCAAGAAGAATTAATACCAATTCAGCCCAAATTCTTCCCCCAAAAATGAAGAGGAGGAACCACTACTTAACTCATTCTATGAGGTCAACATCATTCTAATATCAAAGCCAGATAAAGATACTACAAAAAAACAATTACAGATCAACATCTCTTATAAATGCAGATGCAAAAATCCTCAACATAATACTTTAAAACCAAACCCAAGGCCATATTAAAAGCATTATAGATCAAGATCAAGTGTGATTTAACTCACATATGCAAAGATGGTTCAACATAAGAAAATCAATGGATGTAATATACCACATTAACAGAGCAAAATGAAAAAAAACACATATTCAATTTAGCTGATGCAAAAAAAGGCGTTTGACAAAATCCAACATCCTTTCTCAATAAAAGCTCCTAGAATAATAGGAATACATGGAAACTTCCTCAACATGATAAAAAGAAATATGTCCCAAAATAAGTACAGTATCTGAACACCATACTCAATAGTGAAATACTGAAGATTTTCCCTCTAAGATTTGGAAGAAGACAAGGATGCCCCATTGTCATCACTGTTATTCAACATTGTACTTGAAGTTCTAGCCAGAGCAATTAGAAAGGAAAAAGAAATAAAAGGCAACAAAATTTGAAAGGAAGAAGTAAAACGTTCACTATTTGCAGATGAAAAGACACTATATATAGAAAGTCCTGAAAAATCTATAACAAAGCTACTAAAGCTAAAAAACAAATTTAGCAAATTGGTGAGGGACAAGATCAACATGCAAAAATCAGTAGTGTTTCTATACACTAGCAGTGAATAATCTGAGGAGGAAAACAAAAATATCATTTATAATTGCAACTAAATAATCAAATAACTAGGAATAAAAGTAACTGAGAATATACAGGTATTATACACAGAAAACTACAAAATTTTGCTAAAATAAATCAAAGAACATATAAATAAATGGAATGACATCCCATGCACATGGATTGGAAGGTGTTAAGATGTCAGAAACTACAGAGCAGAGCTGACACAGATGCCAACACTTGCAGAATAGAGAAAGAGATGTTTGGAGATGCTTGGAGCCAAGGAGATATCACCTTGAGGTGTTAAGTAGGCCAAGGGAAGGCAAGAGATGAAAGTCAGCCCTAGAGAAGCAAAGTAAGGAATGCCCACAGGAACAAAGGCTGAAAGCAATCGAACCCAGGAGTAAGGGACCCAAAGATGCCAGCATGTGACTACCCAGCTGACAGAGGTGTTCCTGGCCCATAGGACATTCTTGAGTGAAGGTAACCTTTTGTTAGTGGCTTAATTTGGACATCGTTATAGGCTTAGAACTGTAAACTTGTAACATCAAATTCCACTTTTAAAAGCCATTCCAGTTCTGGTATATCATATTCCAGCAGCTTCCAAACTAATGCGCCCACTTCTAGGTATATACCCGAAAGATTTGAAAGCAGGGATTCTAAAAGATATCTGCACATCAATGTTCATAGAAGTATTATTCACAATTCCCAGAAGATGGAAGCAACACGTGTCCATCAACTGATGAATTCGACAAAGAAAATGGGGAATATAACATAAAATGGAACACTATTCAGCCTTAAAAAAAGAATGAAGTTCTGATTCATGCAACGACATGGATGGACCTTGAAGACATCATGTTGAGTGAAATAAGCCAGACACAAAATGGTAAATATTATATGATCTCACAGATATGAAATAATTAGAATAAAAAAACTCACAGAGTCAGAATCTAGAATATAGGATACCAAAGCTAAGATTGGTAGAGAGGGAATCAGGAGTTAATGCTTTAATTAGACATATTGTCTATCTGGGTTTATTTTAAAGTTTTGGTAATGGATGGTGGCTATGGGACCTCAAAATTGTGACCATAATTAGCAACACTAAATTATATATTTGAATGTGATTGGGGATATTTGAAGTTGTGTAAATATTAGTAGAACAAAATTTTTTAAAATGAGCATAGGACTGTGCAACCCATACAATGAACCCTACTTTAAATGATGGACTAAATCATGTAACTATTATCATAGTTAATAGTATAATTTTAAAAATGTTTTTTCATGAATTGTTGCAATTCACACTAATGCAAAGCATTAATAATAGTGTCCTAAATAGCAAGTCTGTATTTTATTCATGATTTTTCTGCAAACCTACAACTTATCTAAGGCAAACAGAGTGAAGAAAGTCAAACTTTAAAAATTTAAGTCAAGTCCTGTCCCCCCTTTGCTCAACTGCTCCTCTGATCCATTATTTACTCAAGCAAAAAGTTAATCATAAAAATGACTTTCACATCCCTACCTGATCCAGAACCTTGTTATTTCTCTGATGGCCCTTCTCCACCCCTCCCCTCTCTTACTCTAGCTCTAGCCACACTGACTTCCAGTCTTTTCTTCATTAATACAAGCATATATCCACCTTACAGTCTTTGCTCTAATAGTTTGCTTTACCTGGAATCCTTTTCCTAAAAAAATATTTTCTTATCTAATTCTTTCACCTCCTTCTAGTCTTTGTCCAACTTTCCCCTTACACACACACACACACATGCACACCTGGAGATTCCAATTTCCATTTTTCAATTCTGCTTTTTTTTCAATACCACTTATCATCTAATACAATTCTAAACTTACATATCTATTTTGTTCATTGTTTTTTGTCTCCTAAGTACAATATAAGCTCTAGAGGTATAAACATTCTAAAAATCTATGAGTCATCTCAAACTAAATTAAAAATCAAACAACTGAAACAAATCTTCAACCTCTATGAAAAAAGGTTAATACAGAACCTTTAAAAGGTAATAAAGAACCTTTAAAAGGTATATACAGAACTCATAAAAAGTTGATGATGAAAATGTGTAACATTACATTTATTATAGACAAAAACATCAACCAGCAGCAGTTCTATAAGAGGTAATACAAATACTGGATTTTGGCAATAGATGTGGCAATGGTGGCACAACATTGTGGATGTAATTAACCCCACTGAATTGGATGTCAGAAAATGGATAAAGTAGAAAATTTAAGGTTGTGTATATGTCACCAGAATAAATTTCTTAGAAAAATACAAATGGCTAATAAATGGTAAAAAGTTTAATATAGTTAATAACCAAAGAAATGCAACCTTTAAAATGAATTAGAATGCTTTCTCCTATCAGCATATCAATGTAGAGATAAATTTTAAAATAATGACCAAGATGCTATAAGATGGCATCCTCTTAAACACATCTTTCTGGAAATATATTTTGGAGCATAATAATGAAAATATCAAATTGTGTAAACCTTTTTACCTTGTAATTTTCTTTCAAGTAATCTATTGTAAGAAAATATTCTAGAATTAAACAAACATTTTAAAGCCAAAGATTTTTGCTGCATTATTTTAAGATTAGAAAATTGAAATTAGCATAAATACTTTAGGAGAATGAAAGAAATAAAATTCATTATTATGCAGCTTTAAAAATATTTATAAATGAAAAATGCTTATATAGGCAGGAAACTAAATTATAAATGCTGTGTAATCTCACTATATGAAGAAAAATGATTAGAACAACAAAGTTAGAATAAATAAGCCAAGTTTTACCTCAATTTATGTCTGCTTGATAAAATTGTCAGTTAATTTTTGGTCTCCCTTAACTTTTCTGAATCCTTCAGATTTTGAATTGAACATTTATTACTTTGATCAACCATAAAAACTAATATTTCATGACAACAATACAACAAATTTCAAAATGAGAACACAAAACAGGTCTCCCATTAATCAGAGAAAGAGGCTCAGATTTGCATGCCTAATGGACAATGTGTCAAAGGAGTGGAATCTTGGCTCAAGTGAGAAAAGGTCTAACAGATGTTTAAAATGAGCACATCAAAGGGTAGGTCCTTGGGGTAAAGGCCCTCCAGCTGAGTGAATTTCAGCAAAGGTCCTCTTTAGGGAAGCTGGCTCTGTTCCAGAGATAATCTTACCAGGGACAAGATAAATATACAACCTTTCATTCTTATGACTTCTGGGGGCAGGGGAGCCAGGAGGGGGCGGGGCATGGAAAAAAGTCCTGTCATACAAATAGCATGTTCAAGATAAGTTCAGACTGTGAGCCTTCAGTCATTAAAGAGTTGAGAAACTGGCAAGAAAAAGGCAGACTGTAAAAAAAAATTAAATTCTATTGACCTCTTCTAACATATTCTGTGATCTGACCTACCTGCAATCAACAAAAATATATTGGGAAGATATCAAGATCTTAATAAATGATCTCCCTAATTGCCTGGCTTCCTTGTCTTTCTTTATTGCAGTTACCTGTATCTCCTCTGCATTTGAGCAAACTTTTGTATTCTTCTCTAACACTTCACATATACTCCATCAATATTGCCTCGTAAAAATCCATCATTCTTATAGTGACTAAATGTACAAATTTAAAAATGTTTTTGCATGAGTAACAACAAAGGAATGCCAATACTACAGGGTATTGAAAATAGCTGTTAATTCATATTTTAAAACTTTAACTTATGTGTGAGACTAAAGCAAAAAATGTTTATTTGGTACAAATTTATATTTTGACTAGTGCATTTCCTAATATAAGTTATGTGGACAGCTTAATTGAACACCATAACTACATGGAACCTTGAGCAGGGTATGATATTTTGTAGGTTTGTCCAGAGTGATTTGAACAGTGAATAAAAAAGTATTTTCAAAGTCCTCTTGGGAGAATAGTGAGAAAGGGAGAAAATTCACCTTCTCCAAGTGGAGAATTCTTGATATTCTCACAAGCAGTGGGGACAACCAAAGCGATAGGCTGAGCCCTCAATCTTGGGGTTTGTCATTAACCCCACAAAGGATAGGCTAAGCCTATTTAAAATTAGGCCTAAGAGTCACCCTCAGAGAACATCTTTTGTGCTCAGATGTGGCCCTCCTTCTCAGCCAACATGACAAGCAAACCCTCTACCCTCCCCCACTCCACATGGGACATGACTCTCAGGGCTATGGACCTTCCTGGCAAGGTGGGACAGAAATCTTAGAATGAGCTGGGATTCAGCATCAAGGGATTGAGATAACCTTCTGAACCAAAAGAGGGAAGACCAAAATGAGACAAAATAAAGTGTCAATGGTTGAGAGATTCAAAATAGCGTCGAGAGGCTATCCTGGAGATTATTCTAATGTATTATATAGATATTACCTTTTTACTTAAGGTATAATGGAGAGGCTGGAGGGAACTGCCTGAAAATGTAGAGCTGTGCTCCAGTAGCCTTGTTTCTTAAGGATGATTGTATAATTATATAGCTTTAGCAATGTGACTGTGTGATTGTGAAAACCTTGTGTCTGATGCTCCTTTTATCTACCTTATCTACATATGAGTAAAACATATGGATTAAAAATAAATAAATAATTGGGGGAACAAATGTTAAAATAAACTTAGTAGATTGAAATGCTAGTGATCGATTAAAGGAAGGGGCAGGGGATATGGTATATGCAAATTTTTTTCTGTTTTCTTTTTATTTCTTTTTCTGAATTGATGCAAATATTATAAGACATGATCATGATGAGGAATATACAACTATGTGATGGTATTTTGAGTTATTGATTATATATTAAGAATGGAATGATCAGGGTGGGCCACAGTGGCTCAGCAAGCTGAGTTCTTGCCTGCCATGCCTGAGGCATAGGTTCAATTCCCAGTGACTGCCGATGCAAAAAAAAAAAAAAAGAATGGAATGAACATATGGTAAGAATGTTTGTGTTTGTATGTTGTTATGTTTAATAGGTAAATAAATAAATAAGTAATTTTAAAAATCCATCATTCTTGCTAATGAAAGATTTTGAGGCCTTCCAACATGGATAATACCAATTACCCCTCCTTCATCTTGTTCTATATGTCATATTCCATCTCTCCTTTTCAATGCTAATGGTCCACATAAACTCCTCACTTATCTATTCTAGGAAGGGAGAAGAGGGTGGAATACAGAAAGTTAAAACACACCAGCTCACCTTTCAAAATGAGATTCAGCCATTTTATTAACTAAATGCTCCTTGGAGTGCTGCAAGCATTGGGTTAATTTCCAGAGCTCTGAAAAAGTTTATTTTGGTCATTTTTTCTAGTGTCTGTGTTGCCTTTAGGAGGAGCAGATTTTGAAGGGCTGAATTCTGGAACCACCACCCCAAAATTTTTACCTCCTACAATGCAATGGCATGAACTTTAAATAACTTGACTGTTATAGAATTATATGCACAAAGTTATAGGATCAAAGTCATAGATAATTTATCCTGGAAAGATGAGCTAGAGAAAGTGATACAAAGGAAGTGGCATTTCAGTTGGAACTTGATAGATGCTAGATCTGAAGGCATAGAAATGAAGAAAGCAGCCCATAAAAAGTCATGAAAAATAAAACCAAGCCCAATTCTGTAATATTGGCAGAAAATAAATTTAGAGCATTCAGAATTAAGAGACAGATCAGAGAGGCAGAGTAACTAAAAATGAATAGGAATATGAGCGGCCACATGTATCTGAGATGTTCCAATGAGATCATTCAGATTAGTCTACTGGGATCCTGAACAGTGAGTTGGATATGTGGAGAGAGCTGTTCTAACTCCCCCTCTTTATTTTCAGCACCAGCCACTTTTACTCTGTAAAGATGATCAAGAACCAGTAACTTTCTTAAACATTAACCAGTTCTTTCATAAACATTTATGAAAGCACAGTGCTGGGAGTTAGAGGCGGCAGTACCCCCACAAGCCCTCTCAAGGACTAGAAGGTAACCGAAGCTTTCTACCCAGTGCCATTCTCAAGGATGATTGTGAGACCCGGCAAGTTGTTATTTAGCAGGTGGCTACTTACATTTTCATGGAATTTCTCCTCTAGGGGGTTATCACTGGCATCATCCAACCCTCCTTACTTTCTCCCTAAGCTATTACTGTAAGCCTATTTTATGAAAGCTGGCCTAGTCCTAAAAGGCAGCTGAAGTATTACTGAAATACAGATGCTGAGTTCTATCCCAAACTCCCTAATACAGAATACTCAGAGAAGAGCATGGGAAAGTATATTCATTCCAAGGACATTTGCCTTTTAATTCACAAAATCCATATTTCACATCTTGAGCATCAGTTTTCTCATCTGTAAAATGGAATTAATATTTATGGCATAGTGTTGTCATATGGATTAAATGAGATAATAAGCACATACTCAATAAACTGAAGATGTTTCACTATTATTAATCTTAACACAAAAGAATTATAACAGTGACATTTTAGACATCATGACTGCTGGGAATAAGACTGATAGTTTGGAGATTCAGACTTTCCCAGAGGTTCTTAACTCACTCTAGCTTCTTCTGGCTTCTGGCTTCTTCTATTCCAAGTTTCCTCTCTTTCTAAGGCCTCCAGTCATATGGATTGAGACCCACCATCATTCAATTTGGTCTCATCTAAAAATAATTACCAAAGAGTCTACTCACAAATGAATCCGGACCTTAACTAACAATAACACCTTCAAAGTACTTATTTGCAAATGGGTTCACTCTCATAAGAATGCAGATTAAGACTTGAACATGTCTTACCTAGGGGACATGATTCAATTCCCAACAGATAACTACCATTCCATGGTACTTACTTATCAGTATGATATTAGAAGCACAGAGCTGACCCAGGAGAATAAATCTTTAACAAAAAGGTAAAGGAAGGAATGGAAAGGATATATGAATGGAAACGAAAGGATAGATGAAATAAAAAAGAGAGTACCCTTTGCAAGCCATTGAATAAGTAAAGGGAATAAGAACTCTAGTGTCATAGCTCTTTAACTGACAAAGAAGAAAGTTCAAAATTCACAGATGGACTCAAAACATGAATAAAATTTAATGTTAAAGATTTAGAAAAATAACAAACATCTGTTCCAGCTAAACTGGTGCTGTTGTAGTCTTTACAACACCACAAAAGTAAGCTTTAAAAAAATGAAGTTTTTAAAAAAAGAACCAAAATAAAAATCTGCTATAAGAATAGCATGAGATGATGCAATCCTCACAGGAGAAACTGGATCCCATGAGCCAATTAATGGGTTTCTAAGGAAAGGAAACATTTGGGATACAACTGGCAATCTTTCCTCATAGTGTTCCAATTTAGAACCCCTAGGAAACTATATGACTTAGGATGAATAAGACAAAAATTTCAGTACAAGATAGATAAGTCTTTGTCATGTAGCAAATATGCTACTTTTTCTCCAGACCAATACCATGGATTCAGCAATGTAAGCCCTCTCTTGGCTGGTGGCTACCAAGGATGCCATGCCCTCTATCTTTCTGCCTTTATTGCAATGAAAACAGAAGATTACAAATTTGGCCTGCTGGTTCTATGAGGAGATGGGTTCAAAAGGGATAAAAGTATAGAACAGTTCTTAGGCATGCCTTTTAGCTCTGCATTCTGTTGAATGGCTGTAAAAACAGTAGCTTTTTTTATGTAAAAGTCAAGTTACATAAATGAATATAAAAGGAAATCAAACGTTACACAGAGGGGGCTAGGGAAATTTGGGGAAGTGAGAGAAATGAGCATATGGAAAAAGCTTCACCACTATGTAAAGACTTTTTATTAAACAGAAGTTATACTCAGTCAGAACCAGTGTTTTTCAGGAACAGAGACATTGGCAAAGTGACATCTGGTAAGGACTGAGAAAGAGACACAGGGCAGCAGGACTGTAAAAAACTTCAGCTCTCCCCATTTTTACCTATGTTTGGCTCTGCCACAGAGCAGATGATCCAGCACTGAGAGAAAGGATGTCTGGGAGATAAATTCACCAAACTTGCCAGATTGGCGAGGTCATTCTGACTTGGTTCACAAAACCATTGGAGCCATCACATAAATTTATCACCAGATATATCTTCTGCCTTTTTTCACTCTTTCCTCATGGTTTATTTGGCTCCTGGGGTACACTGAATTCCTAGAGAAAATACCTAAAGCTCTGTCATACCAGAGATGATCTACTCATAGACTGAAGAGGATCCTTGCAGTGAGATTTGATGTAAAAATTTCTGAATCTCTTCTATACCATTGTGTCTCTAATTGGAGGAATCAAGATTATCCTCAAAAGTATGGCATTGTGTGATCTTCAAAGTCACACACTTTAGAATGAAAAACATTAAAAAAATTCTTATTTAGCATATTTCAAATGTAGAAGTCTCTTGAACTATATTCTGGACTTACATATTCCTGAATAAATGTTGTCACTCAATCATGTCACCTTAGGTCATTAAGGCCCAAATGATGACTGCTCCTCACTACCTGAGGACATCCAGAAAATAAATTGGGACCCAGCTAAGTACAGAATTTTAGGAGATTTAGTTGGCCTTGTCATTCACCTCTCACAGTGGAAGTCAGTGTCCCAGACTAAGTCTAATTCAGAGAATAACGCTTTCATGAAAAATTATACATGTTCAAAAATTACAATGATTTCCTAGTTCTCCCTCTACTTCCCCAGACAACTTCAGCCTTCTCAACCTATAATGGGATGGGAGCAACACAGGAGCAAGGAAAGTCAGAGAAGGATCTTTAGCTGGAGGGGAGTTTATGGATATCACCTTTGCCTTTAGCCCTCAGAGGTCACTGGTGGGAGTTCCTGACATCTGTGATCCTCTGCATTCATTCATAAACCAGAAGAATAGGAGACTTTCTAGAAACACTGATACCATAGGTAAAAATCTCAAAAATCCCCAAATAATATAAAGTCCATTGCTCATTTTTCTACCTATAGAGAGAGTTACAATTTAGCTCAAGGTTTAAAAAAGATATTTTAATTGTACTAGAAAAAGATGGAAACAAACTAAAAGACACTATGCAGATGTATGGGCATTCAAAATTCTCCTGCATTAACAAGATCTATGAATACTGAAGGAAAGAAGGTACAATTTGATGTTTTTTGCCTGGGTTATGAGACTGCATTAAGATCAACAATACTATTAAAAATGTGTTGGCAATGGTGGTAGTGATGGCAGCACAACACTGTGAGCATAATTAACAGCACTGACATATATATCTGATGTTGGCTGAAAGGGGGAGTGTTGGGTTGTATACATGGTAGTAGAATAAAAATTTTTCTAAAATTCCTGGAACTGCATAACACAAACAGTAAACCCTCAGTTAGAAAACCATCGACTATATTTAATCATACAAAAATTTAATAATACTGGAACGCCAACATTGATCCAGAATAAAAGTGAAATGACTGAATATTTCATTGTGGTATTCACTACCTTTCTCCCTCTTCTCCTCCTCTGATTCAAGGAATTTGTGTTTCTGATTCCAAAGAATCAAGAAATTGAAATTAGGTGCGTTTTCATATCTTACTCTACAGGCAGAAGTGGATGACATTCATAATTGCTTATGCAACTTTGTAAGTACTGTCATTATGCTTCTCCAACCTGTTTACTGCATAGAATCTGTCTTCTATTTGAGAAAATCCCTAAAGAGGAATAAGGAAAAACCCAAGGATTCAGAGGGTATAATTATGTCAAATACTCTCAAAGTTTGACAATCTTTAAAAATGTTGTTAGATTATTACTTATTTATTGGAATAACAGAATCCAGAGTCTTAAATATGAGAATTTAAGACTCTAGAAAAGAAGCACCCAAGAGAATTACAGAATAAGGCTATCTGTGTCTTTGTCATCTTTCCTTTTCCACCTTTAGGAAAACATGAACACGTCCAGAGTCAGCACAGTGACTGAGTTCATACTTCTGAGTTTTCCTTGTTCCAGTGAGGTTCAGCTCCTTCTCTTCATGCTGTTCTCTCTGACCTACATCCTAATACTGATGGAGAATGGAGCCATCATCTGTGCAGTGAAGCTGGACCACAGGCTTCACACACCCATGTACATTCTGCTGGCCAATTTCTCATTCCTGGAGATTTGTTACATCAACACCACTGTTCCCACTATGTTAGAGAACTTCCTGTCTGAGACAAAAACCATCTCCTCTATGGCCTGCTTCCTCCAGTTCTACTTCTTCTTCTCCATGGGCATCAATGAGGTTTTCTTATTGCCCCTCATGGCATTTGATTGGTACCTGGTCATCTGCCAGCCTCTCCGCTATCCTACCATCATGACCAGTCATCTTTGCCTGAACTTTGTAGCCCTCTGCTGGGTAATAGCCTTCCTCTGCTATCCAATCCCTATCTATTTCATAACCCAACTCCCCTTCTGTGGTCCCAATATCATTGACCACTTTGTTTCTGACCCAAGTCCTCTTTTGGTCCTGTCCTGTGTCCTGTCCCCAGGAATTGAGCTTTCCTGTTCTATTTTGAGCTCTCTTATTATCTTCATCACCTTCTTCTTCATCCTTGGATCCTACACGCTGGTTCTCAGAGCAGTGTTACGGGTCCCATCAGCAGCTGGCAGATGTAAGGCCTTCTCTACCTGTGGTTCCCACCTGGCTGTGGTGTCTCTGTTCTATGGAACAATCATGGTGATGTACAGCTGTCTGGCTTCTTGGAATACAGCTGGGATACAGATGATTGTAACCCTGTTCTAGTCATTGGTGACTCCACTACTAAACCCTCTGATCTACTGTCTCTGGAACAAGGACATGAAGGCTGCTTTGAGAAAAATTCACATATGCACAAAGATTAGTCAGAGTTAATGAGAGTTCATGAGTGGACTAAATGTAATGCCCCATCTTAAGGTCCCTAACTGAACCATATCTGCAAAGTCCCTTTAACATTCATAGGTTCCAGGGATTAGGATGTAGTCAGCTTGGGGAACATAGGGGTGGGTCATTATTCAGCTTACCACTCATGGCAACAAAACCATGTACCTCACTGACATGTGAAGATAAATGCCATTTTTTTCTAATACTTTGCATTCTTTTGAAGATATGAGGACACTTGCAGAATAGTTAGATGAATAGTATTCAGAAGACTTAAGGAGAAGACATGGACATTTTGACATTTCCTTTACCATATATTAAAAGCTAATGATAGGGTGGGCCACAGTGGCTCAGTCGGCAGAGTTCTTGCCTGCTATGCCCGAGACCTGGGTTCGATTCCCAGTGCCTTCCCATACAATAGAAAAAAAAGCTAATGATAATTCCCATTCCTTCTGTTTGTAGAATGTTTAGTGAGTTATGGGATGTGTAAACTTCAGTTGATGAGAGCAGTACAATAGTGGCATGATTATAGAGGTGTGTCTATAACAAAATTATTCAGTAGAAGTATTCCATAACATATCAAAATAAAGCAAAAGCCCAAAACAACTTGATGGTTATTTACTTGCTTCTATTTTCTGTAGACCTAGTGGTTCTCTAAAACCACTGCTTCTAGAGCACAGCAGTTATGAGCATCGATTCTTTCCTGCCCTCTCTCCAGGGTGTCATGACTAACTTTTTAAACTTCTCATTGATTCTACCAAAAAGTGGCCAGCCAGGGAGAGACTAATATGCACTGTTGTTCACACAAAAGCTGGCAAGAAAATAGAATCAAATAAACCTCTGTCCTCAGGGGAATTAAGATTTACTTTGTCAGAACTAAGTCTCATCTTTATTTGGTTCTCACAACAATAGTTTGGTTCTAATGTTTTTCCTACTGTAAGAAGGCTGAAATAACCAGATTTAGGGATGGAAAAAGCACATCAATAAGATGTGCTGCAGCCTTGGAAACATTCAGCTTTTATTTTGTATTGAACTTAATTACTGGGGAGGGAGAGGATGATTAGGATTGTCCTAAGCTCTGTAAGAAAAAGGACATGACTGTTTGCTCTGAAAGGGATCTGGCATGTTGTTTCATTCCTGTCTACAAATGTACAAAAGAATTCAGACAGGTATGTTGAGTAAATCCAGGGTCTCTGGCAAAATTAGAGGCATGCTTGTAATGTAATCTCCTTCAGATATTTATCTGTGATGGTAGTGACCAATGTTGGCAAAAAGTGAAACTTTTAAACATTATTGGTAAGAGATTTAAATGTCTTATAAAGAAATCACAGGAAAAATAACTAAATTAGTTCATTGGTGTCTGGGGTTTTTGTATTTTATTCATTCATTCAATAAACTTTTATTAAACACTGTGAGGTCCCCTGGGATTACAACAGTATACAACCAAAATCCTTGCCTTCATTCTTCATTGCATTTTTATGAGACAGACAGACAATAAGGTAGACACATAAAGTCTATAATTCCAGTAACCATAATTAGTGTAGAAAGAATAAAGGTTACATCTGCAATGCTTAGGGGATATTATATATATATATATAATTTATTTTTATATTCTGTATGGCAGGATAACATTTCACTATATTTCCATTTGAGAATCCTGTTATTGCAGCACTATTTGTTGATTTTTGTTTTGTGTTGTTTGTTTGGTTTGTTTGTTTTCTTTGCTTGTTTGCTTGTTTGGGAAGTGCATGGACCAGAAATCAAACCCAGGTCCCCACATAGTAGGCAAGAACTCTACCCTGAACTACCCTTGCACCCCTCCACCCCCTGCTTACAGGGTATTTGACAATTTTGCTTCCATAAGTGAACTTTCATCGTGTTCAGAACAAAGCCTTCCCTATACATCTTAACATAAAATGTATAAAATGTGTTAGTTTGCTAACTATCCTTCTGTCCTATACTGACAATTTCTTTAACATCCAGAAAGACTAGATTATAAAAACTTAAGACTCATATGTTACTACATACACAGTAAAATAAGGCAAAATGTACAGAATATATAAGATGATGGTTTATCTTGCCCAATTATAGGCTTACTGGCATAGAGCCCCTGCCATGTCCTTCTCCCGCCTCCCTGAAAAGCACAAACAAATTGTGAACTGCACTGAAAGTGGATTGACTATTCCATTTCCAAAATGTATTTCATATGAATTTTAACAAAATATTATCTTCAAAATGTGCTATTTTACTACCTCTACTTTTAACATACTTTGTCACCTTCTAAACATCTAAGAAGACTGCATGTTTCAAATAAGGACTTATATATGTCCACTATATACACAGTAGAACTGAATAAACTACACACATGTAACGATGGCTGTATCTGAAACTTTACATATAATGTATATAATGAATGAACACATCCTAATTTGCATCTAGAGTTCTAGATGTGAAAGAGGTTGTCTGTATATAATAAAAGTATTCTTAGTAAACTGATGTATCCTGCAGTTTTTGTGTTAAAATTCCTAGGAATGATTATCTTCTGATATTGTAGGCATTGTAGCCCCCAGGTTTGGGGAGGAGGGATAAAAAGAAAGGGTGCTAGACCGGAATGTTCATGCTTAGATTTCACCTTCAGATTGACTGTTGTTACATGTCTGCAGTTTACTCAGGACTGCTCTGCATATGGTGGACAAGCTAAGTCCTTATTTGAAACATCTCATTTGTCTAGACGTTTAGGAGTAGCTGATGCATGTTAAAAGTAGAAGAAGTAAAATATTTCTTTGGAAATATCATTTTGCTCAAATTCATAGGACATAGTTTCTTTTGAAAATGGGACTGTTAAACTATCTCTGAGCAACACACTACTGTTTATATACTCATTCAGTGGTTTTGAGGAGGTGAGAGATAAGCAATTGCAGAAGGTAACTTGCTAGTGTGTTCAGACAAAACTATGATAGGTTCATAGAGGTGAGAAGGGTAAGGGTTCTAGACCAAAAGATTCCTGTTTAGAAGACACTTTCAGTTCACATCCTTTGTTAATATGTGTATGGTTTATTCACTGCTACTATGTGTATTGTGGACAAATTTAATCTTTATTTGAAACGTCTGGTCTTTCTAGATGCTTAGATGTATACAACATACATTAAAAGTAGAGAGGGGGACTTCCTGGAAGATGGCGGCTTAGTAAGACGCGCAGATCTTAGTTTCTTCTCCAGGACACCTACTAGGGGAGTAGAAACGATACAGAAAGCGCCCAAAGCCACAACAGAGATAAAAAAGACAGCGTACCCCATCCTGGAACGGCTGGCTGGCTGAGAGAAGCAGCTCGGGTGAGATCGCCGAGGCATGCGGGCCTTACCGGGCGGGGTGGCAAGTGGCCGGAGTTACTCCCTTCCCCCTTCCCGGGCTGGCTGGGAGAATTGGAGAGGCGGTCCCCTGAAACCAAGGCGACTGGCGCCCACACCACGCGCAGCCCCCGGACCAACTGAGAGAATTGGATCGGAAACCCCCAGGCCGCGGAGAACGGTGACGGGTGGGGGAGGCCCCTTCCAAACCCGTGACTCCCGGGGAACGTGCACTCTCTCGGGCGGGCCGCTGCCGCTGGCGCCCTCCCGCCACGCTTGTTGCCCAGGGCCGACTAGGAAATTCGGACGGGCTCTTTCCCGGGCTGCGGCGACCAGCAACCCTCCCTGCGTTCGGACCGAGGGCCGGCTCAAGCCGCTTCGGCTAGCGAACCCCCAGGACGGCGAGAGTTTTCCAAAGTTTAAGGTCCCACAGCACCTTTTACTGGTGGGACCCGCAGACAAACGTGTGCCACGAGCGCCACCTACTGGGCAGGATAAGAAAAACAGAACCCAGAGATTTCACAGAAAAATATTACAACCTTGCTGGGTCCAACACCAAGAGAAATCTGAATAAATGCCCAGACGCCAGCAGCAGAAGATAACTGTCCACGCTCAAAAGATTGAGAATATGGCTCAGTCAAAGGAACAAGCCAATAGCTCAAATGAGACACAAGAGCTGAGACAACTAATCCTGAATATACGAACAGAAATGGAAAACCTCTTCAAAAATGAAATCGATAAATTGAGGGAGGACATGAAGAGGACATGGGCTGAACATAAAGAAGAAATAGAAAAACTGAAAAAACAAATCGCAGAACTTATGGAAGTGAAGGATAAAGTAGCAAACATAGAAAAAATAATGGATAGTTACAATGATAGATTTAAAGAGACAGAAGATAGAATTAGTGATTTGGAGGATGGAACATCTGAATTCCAAAAAGAAACAGAAACTATAGGGAAAAGAATGGAGAAATTTGAACAGGGTATCAGGGAACTCAAGGACAATATGAACCGCACAAATATACGTGTTGTGGGTGTCCCAGAAGGAGAAGAGAAGGGAAAAGGAGGAGAAAAACTAATGGAAGAAATTATCACTGAAAATTTCCCAACTCTTATGAAAGACCTAAAATTACAGATCCAAGAAGTGCAGCGCACCCCAAAGAGATTAGACCCAAATAGGCGTTCTCCAAGACACTTACTAGTTAGAATGTCAGAGGTCAAAGAGAAAGAGAAGATCTTGAAAGCAGCAAGAGAAAAACAATCCATTACATACAAGGGAAACCCAATAAGACTTTGTGTAGATTTCTCAGCAGAAACCATGGAAGCTAGAAGACAGTGGGATGATATATTTAAAATACTAAAAGAGAAAAACTGCCAACCAAGACTCCTATATCCAGCAAAATTATCCTTCAAAAATGAGGGAGAAATTAAAACATTCTCAGACAAAAAGTCACTGAAAGAATTTGTGACCAAGAGACCAGCTCTGCAAGAAATACTAAAGGGAGCACTAGAGTCAGATACAAAAAGACAGAAGAGAGAGATATGGAAAAGAGTGTAGAAAGAAGGAAAATCAGATATGATATATATAATACAAAAGGCAAAATGTTGGAGGAAAATATTATCCAAACAGTAATAACACTAAATGTCAATGGACTGAATTCCCCAATCAAAAGACATAGATTGGCAAAATGGATTAAAAAACAGGATCCTTCGATATGCTGTCTACAGGAAACACATCTTAGACCCAAAGATAAACATAGGTTGAAAGTGAAAGGTTGGGAAAAGATATTTCATGCAAATAACAACCAGAAAAGAGCAGGAGTGGCTATACTAATATCCAACAAATTAGACTTCAAATGTAAAACAGTTAAAAGAGACAAAGAAGGACACTATATACTAATAAAAGGAACAATTAAACAAGAAGACATAACAATCATAAATATTTACGCACCGAATCAGAATGCCCCAAAATACGTGAGGAATATACTGCAAACACTGAAAAGGGAAATAGACTCATATACCATAATAGTTGGAGACTTCAACTCACCACTCTCATCAAGGGACAGAACATCTAGACAGAGGATCAACAAAGAAATAGAGAATCTGAATATTACTATAAATGAACTAGACTTAATAGACATTTATAGGACATTACATCCCACAACAGCAGGATACACCTTTTTCTCAAGTGCTCATGGATCATTCTCAAAGATAGACCATATGCTGGGTCACAAAGCAAGTCTTAACAAATTTAAAAAGATTGAAATCTTACACAACACTTTCTCGGACCATAAAGGAATGATGTTGGAAATCAATAATAGGCAGAGTGCCAGAAAATTCACAAATACGTGGAGGCTCAACAACACACTCCTAAACAACGACTGGGTCAAAGAAGAAATTGCAAGAGAAATTAGCAAATACCTCGAGGCGAATGAAAATGAAAACACAACATATCAAAACTTATGGGACGCAGCAAAGGCAGTGCTAAGAGGGAAATTTATTGCTCTAAATGCCTATATCAGAAAAGAAGAAAAGGCAAAAATTCAGGAATTAACTATCCATTTAGAAGAACTGGAGAAAGAACAGCAAGCTAACCCCAAAGCAAGCAAAAGGAAAGAAATAACAAAGATTAGAGCACAAATAAATGAAATTGAAAACATGAAAACAATAGAGAAAATCAATAAGGCCAGAAGTTGGTTCTATGAGAAAATCAATAAGATTGATGGGCCCTTAGCAAGATTGACAAAAAGAAGAAGAGAGAGGATGCAAATAAATAAGATCAGAAATGGAAGAGGAGACATAACTACTGACCTCACAGAAATAAAGGAGGTAATAACAGGATACTATGAACAACTTTACGCTAATAAATACAACAATTTAGAGGAAATGGACGGGTTCCTGGAAAGACATGAACAACCAACTTTGACTCAAGAAGACATAGATGACCTCAACAAACCAATCACAAGTAAAGAAATTGAATTAGTCATTCAAAAGCTTCCTAAAAAGAAAAGTCCAGGACCAGATGGCTTCACATGTGAATTCTACCAAACGTTCCAGAAAGAATTAGTACCAATTCTCTTCAAACTCTTCAAAAAAATCGAAGTGGAGGGAAAACTACCTAATTCATTCTATGAAGCCAACATCACCCTCATACCAAAACCAGGCAAAGATATTACAAAAAAAGAAAACTACAGACCAATCTCTCTAATGAATACAGATGCAAAAATCCTCAATAAAATTCTAGCAAATCGTATCCAACAACACATTAAAAGAATTATACATCATGACCAAGTAGGATTCATCCCAGGTATGCAAGGATGGTTCAACATAAGAAAATCAATTAATGTAATACACCATATCAACAAATCAAAGCAGAAAAATCACATGATCATCTCAATTGATGCAGAGAAGGCATTCGACAAGATTCAACATCCTTTCCTGTTGAAAACACTTCAAAAGATAGGAATACAAGGGAACTTCCTTAAAATGATAGAGGGAATATATGAAAAACCCACAGCTAATATCATCCTCAATGGGGAAAAATTGAAAACTTTCCCCCTAAGATCAGGAACAAGACAAGGATGTCCACTATCACCACTATTATTCAACATTGTGTTGGAGGTTCTAGCCAGAGCAATTAGACAAGAAAAAGAAATACAAGGCATCAAAATTGGAAAGGAAGAAGTAAAACTATCACTGTTTGCAGACGATGTGATACTATACGTCGAAAACCCGGAAAAATCCACAACAAAACTACTAGAGCTAATAAATGAGTACAGCAAAGTAGCAGGTTACAAGATCAACATTCAAAAATCTGTAGCATTTCTATACACTAGTAATGAACAAGCTGAGGGGGAAATCAAGAAACGAATCCCATTTACAATTGCAACTAAAAGAATAAAATACCTAGGAATAAATTTAACTAAAGAGACAAAAAACCTATATAAAGAAAACTACAAAAAACTGCTAAAAGAAATCACAGAAGACCTAAATAGATGGAAGGGCATACCGTGTTCATGGATTGGAAGACTAAATATAGTTAAGATGTCAATCCTACCTAAATTGATTTACAGATTCAATGCAATACCAATCAAAATCCCAACAACTTATTTTTCAGAAATAGAAAAACCAATAAGCAAATTTATCTGGAAGGGCAGGGTGCCCCGAATTGCTAAAAACATCTTGAGGAAAAAAAACGAAGCTGGAGGTCTCGCGCTGCCTGACTTTAAGGCATATTATGAAGCCACAGTGGTCAAAACAGCATGGTATTGGCATAAAGATAGATATATCGACCAATGGAATCGAATAGAGTGCTCAGATATAGACCCTCTCATCTATGGACATTTGATCTTTGATAAGGCAGTCAAGCCAACTCACCTGGGACAGAGCAGTCTCTTCAATAAATGGTGCCTAGAGAACTGGATATCCATATGCAAAAGAATGAAAGAAGACCCATCTCTCACACCCTATACAAAAGTTAACTCAAAATGGATCAAAGATCTAAACATTAGGTCTAAGACCATAAAACAGTTAGAGGAAAATGTTGGGAGATATCTTATGGATCTTACAACTGGAGGCGGTTTTATGGACCTTAAACCTAAAGCAAGAGCACTGAAGAAGGAAATAAATAAATGGGAACTCCTCAAAATTAAACACTTTTGTGCATCAAAGAACTTCATCAAGAAAGTAGAAAGACAGCCTTCACAATGGGAGACAATATTTGGAAATGATATATCAGATAAAGGTCTAGTATCCAGAATTTATAAAGAGATTGTTCAACTCAACAACAAAAAGACAGTCAACCCAATTACAAAATGGGAAAAAGACTTGAACAGACACCTCTCAGAAGAGGAAATACGGATGGCCAAGAGGCACATGAAGAGATGTTCAATGTCCCTGGCCATTAGAGAATTGCAAATCAAAACCACAATGAGATATCATCTCACACCCACCAGAATGGCCATTATCAACAAAACAGAAAATGACAAGTGCTGGAGAGGATGCGGAGAAAGAGGCACACTTATCCACTGTTGGTGGGAATGTCAAAGGGTGCAACCACTGTGGAAGGCAGTTTGGCGGTTCCTCAAAAAGCTGAATATAGAATTGCCATACGACCCAGCAATACCATTGCTAGGTATCTACTCAAAGGACTTAAGGGCAAAGACACAAACGGACATTTGCACACCATTGTTTATAGCAGCATTATTTACAATTGCAAAGAGATGGAAACAGCCAAAATCTCCATCAACAGAAGAGTGGCTAAACAAACTGTGGTATATACATACGATGGAATATTATGCAGCTTTAAGACAAGATAAACTTATGAACCATGTAATAACATGGATGGACCTAGAGAATATTATGCTGAGTGAATCCAGCCAAAAACTAAAGGACAAATACTGTATGGTCCCACTGATGTGAACGGACATTCGAGAATAAACTTGAAATATGTCATTGGTAACAGAGTTCAGCAGGAGTTAGAAACAGGGTAAGACAATGGGTAATTGAAGCTGAAGGGATACAGACTGTGCAACAGGACTAGATACAAAAACTCAAAAATGGACAGCACAATAATACCTAATTGTAAAGTAATCATGTTAAAACACTGAATGAAGCTGCATCTGAGCTATAGGTTTTTGTTTTGTTTTGTTTTGTTTTGTTTTGATTTTACTATTATTACTTTTATTTTTTTCTCTATATTAACATTCTATATCTTTTTTGGTTATGTTGCTAGTTCTTCTAAACCAATGCAAATGTACTAAGAAATGATGATCATGCATCTATGTGATGATGTTAAGAATTAATGATTGCATGTGTAGAATGGTATGATCTCTAAATGTTGGGTTAATTTCTTTTTTTCCATTAATTAAAAAAAAAAAGAGAAGGGATAATTGGAGATGAAGGGATACAGACTGTACAACGGGACTGGATATAAAAACTCAGAAATGGACAGCACAATACTACCCAATTGTAATGCAATTATGTTAAAACACTGAATGAAGCTGCATGTGAGGTATAGGTTTTTTGTTTTTGTTTTTTTTGTTTTTTTTTCTTTCTATTATTGTTTTAATTCTTATTCTGTTGTCTTTTTATTTCTTTTTCTAAATCGATGCAAATGTACTAAGAAATGATGAATATGCAACTATGTGATGTTATTAAGAATTACTGATTGTACATGTAGATTGGAATGATTTCTAATTGTTTTGTTAATTCTTTTTTTAATTAATCAAAAAAAATATTCTTAAAAATAAAAAAAAAAAAAGTAGAGAGGGTAAAATAATGCTTTCAATATTTTACTGATAATACATGGGAATGGACTTGCTAAACTAGAGGTCTTGGACAAATATGCTAAGGCAGGTGGGGGGCAAGGAAGGAATGTAGAGGGAAGGACTCTTTGCCTGTGAGCTGTTAGACAAATTCAGATTGTCTGACCACTGTTCTATGTAGGCATTCCAGTTATTGCTGTGTATTAAAGTATAAGTCTTAATGTTCAAAATATATTAAAAATAGAGATAGAAGAGTGGTCCCTATAGAAATGTCCTTGTGATGGTTTATAGGAAGGACGGTCTTCTGGGAATGACCTTTGCTAATCCACCTCTTGGCACTAGATGTATTTCTTTACTTATGGAAGTGGTGAAAAAAGAAGAGAAAGGACAAGGGAAGGGCGTTTGGCTAGTATCTCTTATTTAGAAAACCACTTTAGCTCATAGCCATATTTTTGTGTACACTTTTTGTAAAATACCTGTGTTTACTGTAGATGAGATTCTTTATTTCAAATTAGATATCTTGAGGTGATAATGTATTATAAAAAATAGAGCTAGAGAATTAACAAATTAATAAACATATTTTTGTTACTAGAACAGAAGCATCTTTGTCATGGAATACTTAAACCACCTCTGAGCAGCATGCATCAGGGCTTGTTCATTAGTGGCTGCAGGAGGTGGGGCAGGAGAAAGTGAGGGGGAGGGATGAATGCATATGTAGTCATATTTTCTTTTTCTGTGCTGAGTGGTGGGGGTCTCCTTTCATTCTTTTTCCATGTGAATATACCATTATTGCAGTATAATTTGTTGAAATTGTTGGGGGGGGAGGGAGGGCAATGCATGTCCTGGAATGAACCCAGGTGTCCCAAATGGCTGGTGAGAATTCTACCCCTGAACTCCCCAGGCACTCCTATCAGTTTCATTTTGATGTTACCATTATATGTACATATCTCTGGACTGTACCATAGGAAAATGTGGTTAAATAAATGAATGGAAACCTACATCACTTTTATTTTGATATAGATTTGACCATGAATTCTCTTCAGTGCATTAAAGTTTTGATTTTCTTGCTTCATGTCTAATTTTAAATTGAGCATTAAGGGAATGCAGTATGTGTAACTCTCCCAATATCTCTAGAAGCCAGGTTCCATTTTTTTCCTTTTATGAATTTTTGTTTCTAAGGCAGGAATACATTTTTCCCCCAACTGACTTGGTGTCATGTATTTTGATTATCACAATATTCATGGCTTTGCGATTTTGAATTGGTAAATATTCATGAGAAGAGCATGATACTGGGTGATGTCAACCACATAAAACTGTATGCTCAGCTGTGTGTATATACATAAAGGACCTAGAAGAATGTGTAAACTGCTTGTGATTCAGGATGACTTCTCTGTTCTTTGCTTCCTGTGCTTTGCAGTTTTCTCTATGGCACAATTAAACTTTAAAGTTTTAAGAAATAAATATTCTTAAAAAAAGAAGAAAAGAGAGTATGAATATAGGAAAAGTTGGGATAGGATAAGGAATAATTTAGAAAGGATTCCAAGAAGACTTTGTGAAGGTAATAATTCAAAGTGAGGGAAAGAACTGGCTGAAGATCTAGGGAAATTAAATTCCAAGTAAATGCAGGTATAATTTAGGGGTTTTCATAGAATAGGAAGAGATTAAATTTGTCACTCAGAAGGAGAAGAGTCTGGAGAGCACACAGGATCAGATCATGTGTAAGCTTCTAGGCTACTTTAGGGAATTCATTTTTTATCTGAACACCTGGAGGAGCCTGCTCAATAATCTGTTCTAAGGGGAAGCCTTAATGAGAATGCCATCACTTTCATTAACTTAGAACTACTTACTTATATGTTTATTCATATATACCTTTATTTATCTTACTATATCCACCCTGCCTTGTCCTGTAGAGGAGTTGATGTACCCCCAAAAAACTGCCAAATCCATAGAGGAAGGGATATATGGATTGAAAAAGAAAAAAAATCGGAATGAAGATTTGTGGACCTTGAGAACTTATAAAGTTATTAAATTCAAGTCCTAAAATTTGTTCTAAACTCCTTTTAAAACAAAATGAGGAATGGGGGAAACTTTATCTTTTATATGGCTTTCACTATCTGTAGGAAGAAAACGAATGCATTCCTCAGAGGGAGCTAAATTCTAATGGCTCATAGTTGTAAAATAATTTATTTCATGTGGATTCATGTTAGAGACACTAAGAGGTAAAATGAACAGTCATTTCAAAAAATAACTGTAATAAAAAAAAACACCAGTAATAGCTGGCTTAATAGAATTGCTTCTTGTTACACCCCCAATAAAAATCAAGGGTATATTTTAGAAGTGCAACTCAATAGAAGCAATTTTTCCCATATCTAAAAACTATCATCCAAATATCACCTGTCTGATGATCTGGTGTCCCTCTTCTATGGCTCCATCATGGTGATGTACGTCAGCCCAACATTAGGTAATCCAGCTGGTATCCAGAAAATTGTGACTTTATTTTACTCTGTGTTGACCCCACTTTTCAACCCATTGATCTACAGTCTCCAGAATAAGGAGTGAATGAGGCTCTGAAAAATCTATTTAAGACTTTGAGATTTGGTCAAAGACAACCTCTCAAGAACTAGAATTCATAGCACACGTATAAGTAAGATGTAGTTGTAGGAGCCAAAGGGTTAACAGAAAACCTGCAGAATTTATTGGGAGTGACTGGCTTCAAATTGGCCTTGAGGTCTGCTGCAAACAGCAAGCTCACAGCTGTGAGCCTTATCTGGGGACTAAGGGGAGGAACAGGTATGCAGCCAGACTCGCTTTGTTCCTACTTTCACACACGAAGTTTGGAATGTTCCCTTTTTGCTACCCAGATATCCAGGAGGCTAGATTGAAAATAATCAGCAAAAAAGCTATGAGAAATGATATAAAATAAAGAAGCTGGAGCTCTTTGAGGCTGCAGTCATCTTGTCTGTCTTCTGTGTGTATCTGTGTGACTCATTCTGCAGGAAGTGTCCACGTCTGTGTCTTTTATTTTGCAGGGGTTGCTGAAAGACTGCAACAAGTGGCACCCAAACAGGGACCATTCATCACTTCACAGGGACTGGCTGGCTCGGTTCCTCGTGCACATTCAGCCCTGCTCAAGGATCTGGCCCGGCTCCCTGGAACATTCAGTGAAGGTTACTTGAGGCCTTCACCACTGCAGAACCGAAAGGATAAAGCACCCCCTGGAACTGGGGAGGGACTTGGTGCCTCCGGAATTTGAGAGGGAGTTTCAGATTTATGTTTTATGTCACAGCATAGGAATATTCCTTTACTGAGGAACCGAAAGTGTACACGCCTCCTGGAATTTGGGAGAGCTTTTGGATTTATGTTTTATAATGGGCAACTCACCATCGATACAATGGGAATATTTATATTTACTCAAGGGATTGTTACACTCCACAGGAGTGGAGGTTTCTGATGCTTCACTTTCAAAACTTTTTAAGCATGTTTCTCAGAAATGTCATTGGTTTTGCTGCCAGCATAAAGTTCAGCTTAATCTTAGGGAATGGAAAAAAGTAGTTAAGATTTTGTGTGAACATCATCAGAGAGGGGACACTATGGAACTTAAGTTATGGACGTTGTGTAGTGCAATTACTCAGTCTCTTCAGTTACTGGAACCTGCGACTCCTTCTAAACTGGAGGGTTCCAATGCTCCTTCTTGTAGTGGTTATGACAATTGTGAGGAATTGCCTTTAGATTCTCATGGAGTCTCTGTATCTGTAGCATGTCAGGTTGACTCTTTTTCGCTTGAAGATTCTGATTCTGATAATGAGGATCCTATTCCTCTAATAGCTAATTGATTTTCTCAGGGTTTAAAACTAGCTGAGGTGGATGATTCCTTTCCTCATCCTCCTCCTCCTGTGACTTCTTGCTATTCTACACCGAATGCTTTTCCAGCCACAGTGCAGGCATCGGCGTCTTCCCCTGTTTTGAGACCGCAGACTTTTATTTTTGATGGTTCAGGGCCAGGACCTCCACATTATTCTGAAACGACCGCTGCCTTTTCAGATTCTCATTTTGTTTTCCCTATTATCTGCCAGCCTCTTGCTGGAGGGGGTCAACAAGTTAACTATACTCCTATTCAGTATTCTGTGTTATGGGAAATCAAAAAGCCATAACAGAATATGGGCCTCAATCTCCTTTTGTTCTTGGTTTGCTGGATGCCTTTTCTAATAATAATTTAATGATTCCTATGGATTGGGAATATTTGGATAAAGCAGTTTTGGGTTCTTCACAATATATACAATGGAAAAGTTGGTGGTTGGATGAGGTTAAAATGCAGGCTTCTTTAAATGCTGCTCAAAATCCTCCGGGTCCTACTCTTGATCAATTAACTGGACAAGGTCTTTTCACTACTATGCAGAATCAGGCTGGACTGGACAATCAGGTTATAGATCAAGTGAAAGCAATTGTTTTAAGGGCTTGGAAGAAAACTGGAAACACTGGAGAAGCTACCTTATCTTTTGTAAAAATTATACAAGGACCCAATGAGCCTTTTGCTAACTTTCTTGTTCGATTGTGCTTGGCTATAGATCGTACTATTGGCTCCACAGAAGCTGCTAATATTTTATCACAACACCTTGCTTATGAGAATGCCAATCTTTCTTGTAAAAAAATTTTAGGTCCCTCAAAGGCCCAAAATGCTGGCATTGATGAATATGTCAGGGTTTGCAGTGGCGTAGGTAGCCCTGAACATCATGCAGATGTTTTTGCTGCAAAATTGGCAGAATCTCTTTCCAAGCAACCGATTTGTTATAAATGCAATCAGTCAGGCCATTTCTGGAAAGATTGTAAAAACAGAAAGGCTACTGGGCAAGGGTTACGTCTGCGTCCTCCCCTAGGCCCTTGTCCTAAGTGTAGAAAAGGTTATCACTGGGCAAAAGACTGTATAAACAAAGGTGCCTTTTCTAAACCACCACGAATGGCTTTTCAACCATCTTCCCAGGACCAGGAAAACTACCCATGGGCCTCAAAACCTTGGGGTCTCCATCCAAATACAAGGTTACAATTTCCAGTCAGCGATGGGACACAACATCTCCTTATACACCCCAATCCATAAATCTTATTCCAGTTTCTCAGCTGTATGCTGCTACTAAGCACAGTGCTACAGCTGACCTTTCTGCTTCTCATACTGTTTATTTGAAACCTGACCAGGGTATTGTATGCATCCCTGCGGGGGTTTGTGGTCCTTTACCCTCCAATTCAGTAGGACTTTTATTTGACCAAAGTAGTTCTACCTTGCAGGGCTTTATTGTATTTCCTGGCATTATTGATCTGGATTTTACTGGAGAAATTCAAATCATGTGTCAGGCACAGTCTCCATTAACTGTACAAACAGGACAACAGATTGCACAATTTCTATTAATTCCATATTTTCCTTTCAAATCTCGAGATGTGGAATGAACAGGAGGCTTTGGTAGTACTGGGTCTCAGGTTTTCTGGGAAACAATGATAAAAGATGAACGACCTGCTTTTACCATTATGATACCAGGTATAGCCTTTGAAGGCCTGGTAGATACTGGAGCTGATGTTTCCATAATTGCTCAAAAACATTGGCCTCCTTCTTGGCCTTGTCATGCTGTATCTATCAAACTTACTGGTGTTGGTTCTCTTGGTAACATTTTTAAAAGTAATGACTGTTTATCCTGCCGAGGGCCAGATGGTAAATTAGCTGAGTTGTCCTTCTATATTGCTGATATCCCTATTAATATTTGGGGAAGAAATTTGCTGCAACAATTTGGAGCTTTCTTAACTATTCCACATTTATCTAATTCCATTAAAAACATGATGTTGAATATGAGTTTCAATCCCTTGGCCTCGGAAAACTAGCAGCCACTGTTTCATCTCCTCAAGCATTACCCCTTACTTGGTTTACTACAGAACCTAAATGGGTGGAACAGTGGCCATTGCCTTTACCAAAGCTTGAGGCTTTACATATTCTTGTTCAAGAACAATTAAAATTGCAGCATATTGAGCCTTCCACATCTCCTTGGAATTCTCCTGTGTTTGTTATCTGTAAAAAATCTGGAGCATGGAGATTTTTAACTAACTTGAGGGAGGTTAATAAATGTATCCAATCTATGGGACCTCTTCAACCTGGATTACCAATGCCTTCCATGATACCTGAACATTATAGCATCATGGTCATTGACTTGAAAGATGCTTTTTTTTAGTATTCCTTTACAACCCCAGGATAAAGAAAAATTTGCCTTTTCCATCCCATCTCTCAATAATGCTCAGCTAATGCAGAGATTCCAATGGAAGGTGCTCCCTCAAGGCATGACTAATAGTCCTACCCTTTGTCAGGAATATGTGCACAGAGCATTATCCTCTATAAGATGGCAGAATCCTGATATTCTTTTGTTACATTATATGGATGACATTTTATTGGCTACTCTCACTATGGAACTTAGAGATTCATCTTTTTTAAAGCTGAAAGATGTACTGTCTCAATATAACCTTATTATATCAGAGGAAAAATTACAAAAAGATCCACCTTTTTCTTATTTGGGATTTCAATTACAATCTGGAATTATCCCTCCCCCAAAAATTCAAATTTGAACTGATCAGTTAATTACTTTAAATGATTTTCAAAAGCTTCTTGGGGACATTAATTGGATTTGGCCTATTCTTGGAATTCCTACTCACAAACTGCAACATTTATTTGCCATCTTAGAAGGTGATAAAAACTTAGTAAGTCCTTGGAAATTAACTCCTGAAGCATTACAGGAATTACAATTCATTGAACAGTGCATTTCAGAAGCTCAATTACACCAACTTAATCCAGATATGCCCATCCAATTATATATATTTCATACACCTCATACCCCTTCTGCCTGTATAGGACAATATGATAGGATATTGGAATGGATTTTCTTATCTAATAAGTTCTCTAAACTTTTAACTACTTATTTAGATAAAATTGCCTTCTTAATCTACAAAGGCTGACGTTGACTCCGACGTTTGATTGGTAAAGATTTTGCACTAATCATTACTAAATTATCTCGTCTTCAAATTTCTCGAGCCATAGAGATGAATGAAAATTGGCAAATTGCTATTTCAAGTTTTTCTGGTCAATTTGATAGTCATTATCCTTCTTTGAAATTATTTTCATTTTTACAAGATCATCCTATTATTATTTCTAATATTATCAGTTCTTTGCCTGTTGCTGGTCACACAGTTTTTACAGACACCAATAAACAACATGTTGGATATTGGTCTGACACTAAATTTAAGGTATGCCCTTCCCTAGGAAAATCTGTCCAGCAGGCAGAATTGTGGGCTGTTTTCATGGCATTATCTGATTTCCTTGATTCTCCATTGAACATTATTTCAGATTCCTCCTATGTGGTGCTTAGTGTTACCTTATTACCACAAGTTTCACTTTCAATTATTCTTTCAACTCCTTTATTGAAATTATTTGCAGTGGTGCAGTCTATATTGCTTTCCCGTGCATATCCTGTTTTCATTACTCATGTCCACTCTCACAGTGGATTGCCAGGCCCTGTACATGAGGGCAATGCAGCTATTGATTCTCTTCTTATTGGTTCAGTTCAAGCTGCACAACAAGAACATACTTTACAGCACACCAATGCTCTAGGCTTATGATGACACTTTAAGCTTACAAAACGCCAGGCTCGATCTATTGTCCATGCTTGTGGTGTTTGTGCCCAGCATAATCTTCCTACTCTTTCTCCCAGGGTTAATCCCCGGGGCTTGCAAACTAATTAAATCTGGCAAATGGATGTCATATATTATCCCCCATTTGGGAAATTCGAAGTTATTCATCACACTATTGATAGTTTAGTCATTTTCACTGGGCCTCTGCACTAACAAATGAGAAAAGTGACTGTGATTTCTCATCTCTTAAACTGTTTTGCTGCAATGGGTTTACCTTCCCTTATTAAAACTGATAATGGACCTGCATATTTCTCCTCCAAATTTCAAACCTTCTGTGCTCAATGTAATATAACTCATGTCACTGGAATTCCTTGGAATAGTCAAAGCCAAGGCATCATTGAATGGGCCAATTGCACTCTTAAACTGTATTTATCTAAATTGAAATGGGGAAATAGAATGGAAAGACCTAGGGATTTGTTGCACAGGACATTATTTACATTAACTTTTTTAAATCACTGGTCACAATCTAAAAGTACGGCTGCAGAACAACATTTTGCATCAAAGCCTCAGGTTGTGAAACTAGAAAAGAGGATTTGGGTGAAAAATCATGATGGTAATTGGGAAGAAGGATTGTTATTACAAATGGGGAGAGGTTATGCTTATGTCTCAGTAGCTTCACAAAACTTTTGGATACCAACTCGATTGATTAAATGGCAGTCATGAGTGGAAAGGAAGATCCTTTCCATCTGCTGATGCAAGGAGCCTCTCCTCCCACATGGGGTCAGCTGAAACAACTTACTTGAGAAGGAGGAAACCTTGTGGTATCATCAGGACAAGCTCTTAATCCTTCTACTTTACTTCTGGTCATGCTTGCTGTTGTATTCTGCCAGGTAAGTGGAGAAAATCATACTTATTTGGCCTATATTCCTAACCCTCCACTACTACAAGGTGTTCCTTGAGGAGATACTAATATCCCAGTTTGCACTAATGACACTAATATACTTCCTTTACCTTCTTGTAATCATTTGGATATTCATCACACTTGGCTAAATACTAGTTCTGTCCTTAACTATAGTGCTTATGCACCTACCATTCCAATTTGTTTTGGGAATAAAACTTTCTGTCTTAACTATTCTCATACTGCTTTTGCTATGTGCTTAAATCACTCTCACCTTGCTGCCCATACTATTCTTATGCCTATGGTCGCCTTTCAGGTTAAGGCTGAAAAAATTTCTGATAATGAAATTGACTACGATACTTCTTTACCTCCCTATATATTCCCAAGTATTGATCGATCTCCTAATCATCACCCACGATTAATGTGGCAAAAATGTCGGGGGCATCGTCCTTATATATTATTAAAATATAGCAATTTAACTGTTCTTGATTGGAGTCCTCATGGACATTTTGAAACTAAATTTGGCCATATTCTCCTTAAATGGCATCATCAGGTAAACAATTTAAGTGCACAAGCTAATGAAACTATAAGTTGGAATGAAGGAGGACTGTCTCCATCCCTTCCTCAGCCCTTACATAACCAGCATTATCAAAGCCACATTTGAAAATTAGTTGCTCCTAAAGACCGTATTTTAATTTGGACAGGAAATATGTTTTTTAATCATACCAACCCCCAAAACCCCATTTCTATAGTGCTTTGCAAAAACATCACTTATTATATTCAGTCTTGTGTCAGATATCCTTATTTACTTCTGGCTGGAAACTGGTATTGGAATGGAACCCTGCATGGGGTCTTCTGTAGTGAATGTACCTTATTACAATGTGTAAATCATACTTGGTGGGCTGTGGAATGTAATTTAACTGAGAAATGTAAAGTCATGGTCATGAAGTTGAGACCTGAACTATGGATGCCTGTTAATTTGGCCTGACCATGGAGTGAATCTGCAGGACTAACTTCCATTTATAAGGCTGTTGAAACATTATTGCATCATTTCAAATGATTTCTTGGAACTCTCATACTGTTCTGCTTGGACTTGCTTCTGTGTCCGCTACTGCTGCTGTATCCGGAATTGCACTGCAAAATGGAATACAAACTGCTACTTTTATAAAAGACTGGCATAAAGACTCTCAAGTGTTATGGCAGCAGCAATAAGAAATAGACAATCAACTTTCTAATGCTATCAAAGAATTGCAGTATGCTGTAAAATGGTTAGGTGATCGATTACAACTTGTAACTACTCAATTAAGATCAAAATGTGATTGAATACTACTCAATTTTGTATTACACCTTTTAAATATAATCAGAGTACTTGGAGTTGGGAAGAGGCGAAACAAATGTTTCTAGGTCATGTAAATAGGTCTAATCAAGTGCATATATTAGAGAAAGAAATTTCTGATACTTTTTCTAAGGAGTTACCCGATCTTACAAATGCTAATATTATCCAAGGTATCGCCACAGGACTGCAATCCTTGAATCCATTAGGTTCAATGAAAACTATTGTATCTACAATGCTTGGAAATTCTATTATGATCATATTGTTTTTCTTTATGCTTGTTATAGCCCTCTGCTGCTGGCAGCGAAGGAAACAGCAACAAAAATTAACTGCTTTGATGACTACTGCTCTCTCTCATGTACAAGCTCAAGAAGAATAAATGGCAAAGGAGGATCATGCATGGCCAGTTTCCAAAACTGGTTTCCAAATTGCTGTTTTTTGAGGATTTAAGTTGCCATCACATGCAGCTGAACTTGCTATCACATGACCTTAGTAAGAAACAGTTGAGATTTTCACTCTAGCTGGGAGGACTTGCTATCCTCCCAGAAAGAGGTGTACTTTCGCGAAACATATCTGGGTCCCAGGAAGCTCCTCTTGGTCCCTAGCCAGTTCCCAGAGGACCCAAATGGGCCCAGTCATGTGAGTAGATTGGGGAAATAAGAAATCAAGTCATTTTTTGACTACTATAGACTTAGGTTTGGGACTGTTTATACTCTTTCTTTTCCTCCTCAGCTGTGCCTAACTACAAATGTTCAAAGTCATATGCATATAAGAAATCAACCTTGTAATTGTGAAAATTATTTTCTATTCACTTGTTTTCAAGCATTTATGTTGCAGGAAAATGAGATTCTTTTAACAGCAAGAGAAAAAAAAAGAGGAACATTGTTGGTGCAGATGTCAGGATCCTAACAATCCTATCTAAAACCACAAAATTTCAATGGATTGTTTGATAAGGCTTTGACCTCCTCCCCTAAATAAACTATAGCTCTTGACTGGTAGTCAATGATGGGTAAGACCTTTACTTCAGAGCCTAAGGGCAACCTAAGACAGGCACAGTCACCCTGGCTTATAAAATAAAAAAGGGGAAATGTAGGAGCCAAAGGGTTAACAGAAAACCTGCAGAATTTATTGGGAGTGACTGGCTTCAAATTGGCCTTGAGGAGGTCTTCTGCAAACAGCAAGCTCCCAGCTGTGAGCCTTATCTGGGGACTAAGGGGAGGAACAGGTATTCAACCAGACTTGCTTTGTTCCTACTTTCACACACGAAGTTTGGAATGTTCCCTTTTTGCTACCCAGATATCCAGGAGGCTAGATTGAAAATAATCAGCAAAAAAGCTATGAGAAATGATATAAAATAAAGAAGCTGGAGCTCTTTGAGGCTGCAGTCATCTTGTCTGTCTTCTGTGTGTGTCTGTGTGACTCATTCCGCAGGAAGTGTCCGCATCTGTGTCTTTTATTTCACAGGGGTTGCTGAAAGACTGCAACATGTAGTGATATTAAAATATAGAAAGTTAATGGTCTTAAATTTGAGAATGTTTTAGGCATTCACTTAAATGAATCAAGTAGCAATAAGATCTTCCAAACATTTCCATAAATCCTCTGTCTAGGCTACATTGTATCAACATTCTGCATATCTGACATGGAAACAAGAATATGCCAGACCTTCTTAAGCAGTTTTTTAAGATGAAACTATGAGTAACCCAAACATCAACTCATCATTTTCTGTCCTTTGCTGACTTAGGAAATTTGCTCCAACTGCCAATTTCACAGTTATGAGAAGCTTAAAGTATCCCCCACTATACTCTCTCCCTACACACACATACATACACACATATGCCCACTTGCACAGTCACACACACAAACCATACAAACGTGTGCATGTGCTTCTCACTTCCCACTCTTGAATCCTCCTTTGGTCTTGTTTTGATCGCATCAAAGTGGATGTGAGAACCCAACTCCTGCAGCATTTTACCCACTAGCAGTCACCTCCAGCTGTGTGTGGGTACATTAGCCTGACTACAGATTGGGGCGGAATGACCACAGTGAAAAACCCATCTCTCTCATTGCACCTGGGCTACCACTTCCTTCACATAATCTTCCCACTACTCACAAGAGTGACCAGAAAAAACTTCTTTTCTTATCCATGAGAATGCTGTCCACATGGAGACCCTCAAGGATCTGGGATTCTTCCTCAATGTGGACTTGCAGAAATTTCCTCTCAGCAAACCCAATTCCTGACTGGAACCTTTGAAAACAGTTTCTCCAACTGCTTACTTTTCAGGGAGTTTTAGGTTCTTGAAACTTGAAATCTTCCTTCTTTATCTTAGTACCACACAGGAACACTCAATGTCAAAGAATAAATACAGAGACATTGTAGAGGTGAGACCTGGACATGATATAACATGAAGTGAGGCAGCATGGAAAAAGAGAAGCGGAAAGCAGGGAGGGTGTAAACTTAGGTAAAATGATAATAATTCATATTTTAAGTATTCTATGACTTAAAAAGTGCTTTTCTGTGAAGACTAGCCATGCAGAGAAGATGGAGAAAGCATGTCAGAGGATAGACATAGGACAGTAAGGCCAGTGTCTGAAATGAGGTATATTACTCTCCAGGTAATTTTCACAGTGGCCTGAACTCTGCAGGTTGCACTATAATATATTTAATATATAAATCTTACTCTGAGATGGCACAATCTTACCTACTAGTTAAATGGTGCCCTATTGCACAGAAGCAGACAAAGACCAAATTTGCTGAGGTATCTTCATTTTAGATATGCAAGGGAGACACATACTCTATGTGGGTTGCTCGCATGACTTAATACTTGGGTGGAGGACAAAGACTAGCCTATAAAATCACATAATCAGAAAGCAGCAAGCAGGCTGAAAGGCTTGACCTGCAGTGTCTTTGTTCAAACTTAGGAAACACAGTGTAAACACTGAATTGGTTCTCCCAAAAAGGTATGTTCAAGTCCTTACCCCTAGTATTTGGAAATGCGACCATATTTAGAAATAAGGTCTTTGCAAATATAAGTAGTTAAGGATCTCAATGTGAAATCATCCTGGATTAGCTTGGTGCTAAATCCAATGACTGACCCCTGATGAGAAGATAAAAAGAAAGGAGAAGGAAGAGATCAAATGATGGGCAACAATATCAATCAATTATCTCTTGAACTGAAACTCAGAATTTTGCTCTTATCCCTGTATTTATTCTTTTGCTTATTTTTCCTTACCAAAAGATTAGTAGATATTCAATATAAATGTTCATAAAAATAATTTCAAAAAGTGATCAGCATCAATAAGAAACTAGAATCATAGACAGATACAAAGGAAATATATAGAAGGTAAAAAGAAGGAAGAAATATATCATGGAAGGAAATTGCTATTTATAGTAGCAACAAAAAATGTAATATATCTTGAAATAACCTCCCCCAAAAGAATAAAGGTCTATATGAAGAAAACTATAATTTTTTACTTTGAAACATTTTTTAAATGACATGAATAAATGAACATACACACCATGCTTCTGGATGTGAGAAATAAATGAGTAAATCTGCCATGTGATCTCAAATAAATTTATAAATTTAATGGAAGCTGTAAAATAATGTTGCTAAGCTTAAGATACTACAATCCAAATATTCAGTAATTGGAGATTATATGAATTATAGTACACCCTGTACATAGAAAACCACACAGCCATTCGAAAATGATGTTTTGAAATATATTTTATAACAAGAAAATGCTTACAATATAATGCTAAATTAAATTTTTTTCAAAATATAAAAAACATGAAATTGTTTCCAAATTTCTTTATAACTAATAGATTTCAGGAAAGAAGTCCTTCAAAACCTCACAGTTGCAATCTCTGGAAAGTGTAATTAGGTGATTTTACTGTGCTTTCATGTATGTTTTGTAAATTTACCCTGAAAAGCACATTATTTTTTTCTTATCAAAATAAAAATGCTTTTAAAATTTTAACTGAAAAAAATCCCAACTTAACTGTACTAAAGAAGCCTTGTTCTTTATTTCAAATTCTGCCCCTTGAGTGAAGTGAGAATTCATCATGTTTCAGGAACTGACAGTGAGTCAGCATAAAGAGACTTAGGTCTGGAGTCTATGTGCTGCTGACTGAGGCAGTCACTGAGGAGCCTTCAGCAGCAAATCTGTAAAGAACCTAGGTGATAGACCCTATCCCCAAAACTAAAATGGGTTCAGAATCAAAATGCTGGAAGAATGCCTAACCCTTCAAGGAAACACTGATACCTGCCAAGTCCATATATACATCTATACATATATACATGCATACACAGACAAACTTATTATATCTTCCATTCCCTATAAATGGGCCTGGAACATTTTATTTCAGTCTAGAGTGTATATGGGACTCAGGTCTATGTCAATAGACCTCTTGTTTACCTCTTTCCAGGAATCAATCATAACAATAGCACCCAATTTGACTGTTTTTGTAGTATAAAATAGCAATCCACTGGTGAAAATACTAATAATTGATGCTACCTCATGCCTGGGTCTGTTTGTGCTCCACAAACCCACCAGTGACTGAGTCCCCATTGCCAGCTCCAAACTCTCCCAGCATCAGCTTTCTCAACCTCTGGCATGGGTTGGATTCCCCAGGAAGCACACTTTTAAGATAAAAATTAATATAACATAGGGGTTTAGGTGGGAATGCTCATGGGATCATCACTATGGAACAGAAGGAAAGAAACCAAAAAACTGAAGTGCAATATATTTATTCACTAAAAATTAATTATATCACAGTGAATAGGCAACCATGGTGGAAGGGTAAAATACAGCACTGTCTAATTCAGAGTCATGATAATGTGCTTAAGAAGACTTATCCTCTTACTTTCCACTATGATACCTCCCATGATTAGAAACAGAAAAATTTAAAAATCTGTCTCAAGAAATTAAAAACTAAGCATTTATATAAAACATCGCACCTGTATTTTTTTTTTGCATTCCTGTGGATCATTGAAACTATACACAATTCAAAATATAGCTCAGAATCAAATTTGCAGAGAGCCAATATGGTTGCAATCAGAAAAATCAACTATCGTGAAGGATGCTTTCTGAGGATGCTGACAAATCAGAGAACTGATTAAAACTGAAATCTTAAAACGGCAAAATCCAAAATTTGAATTGAAGACTACAATGAAGTTCTGCTTTATACAAAAAAGAATTGGAGATGCCAGGACTGGGAGATGACAGAACTGGGACCATCACCCTGTTTACCCAGTTCCGGCACACCAGCCACCTTGCCTTTCACCCAACACACCAAGCGTGCTCTGGGTTCTAATATTAGCTGTTCCTTCTGCCTGAACTAATACTCCCTCCATTTCCTCATGGTTTGTACTTCACCTTTTCAACTCTCTGTTAGCGTTTCCTTAACCCTCTATTTATAATTATAAGGTCTGCCCTCAAGTACGACGCCCCATTACATTCCCATGCTTCAGTTTTTCTCAAATTAAAAACAAAATTGTAATTTTGCTTTGATTTTTTTTACTTTCTATTGCTCCACCAATTACATTGCATTGATTTATGCTAGAATTTTTTGTATTATTTAATACTGTATCCCTGGTGTCTGTTAAGTACTCAATAAATGTTTGTTGAATAATCCTACACCACTGTAGCACTTCAAATGTCATTTTTCAGTGGCTATCATAAAAACATGGAGATGTCTGTACTCAACAAACTTGAGAACTAATATTGGGGGACAAAGGATATTTTCTCTTCAAAATAGAAAGGTGGAATCTCATGGTAGTTCTTCTTGTCGCTATTAAAACAAGTTCTATTCCTACTTAAATATTCACCCAGCAAACTTCTGTAATGCCTGCTTACTAGAAGGGTGAGGGAAGATAAGAATCCAGTTCTGCAAGTGCACTATTCCTCAGGGAATGGAAGGACTAGGGATTTCATTGTAACTAAAATTAAAAAAAGGATCTCCTTTGTTGAACAAATACTTTCTAAAGCTATCATGGGAGAGGGTCCCAAATCTCCAAAGGCCATAATGCAAATAAATATATACAATACTTTCACTAGGGTTTCATCTTGATCAAAGATATGAGCTTTGAACCTTGGGAGAAAAACTCTTAAGATTCACTCTTTGCAATTCATGGAAGGTTATAAACTTGATCATTCAGTTATTCAGAAGTCCTGAGCATGCTTCTCACCCTCTGGGGGTAATATGCTATTCCCCCTCTCTGACATTTCTTCTCTGCACATATTTAAGAAGTGAGTTAATACTGTACACCATATTGAAACAAATGCCAGGTTTCCTACACAACTGGATTGACTTGGAAGACATAAATGTTTGTTTAGAATAAAATGTGGAGAGAGAAACTTGGAAATATTTTCCTCTTGTTTCCTTGAGTCTTGGGAAACATTTTTACCCAGTTTCCCTATCTCTTTAAAAATATTATGGAGTAATGTTTGCAGAAAGGCCTGAGGATTTCATGCAAAATGTGTAACTATAAACTTCTGGTAGATTTATTATCAATATTATGATTTGTTGTTGTTGTTCCTTCAATAGAGAGAATATAGTAGATGTCTGATTCTGCTGATATCATCTCTCCAGGCTCTCAATTTCACTGGTTTAATAAACTTTGATTTTATGTTAAACAACTTGTCCTAAATGACAAAATCATTCATCATTTGTGTACTTTTTGTTTGTTGCATTGATAGAATCTTCTTTGGACTGTGACTTTATACACTTAATATCCCCAAGGGATACTTTTAACAACAGACCCAAAAAGGGTGAGTATTAAAATGGATTTGATATCCCACTGTCAGTAAAAGCAACAAATTCAGATAGCTGCGAAAACAGTCCTAAGGAACCAGGACACTGATTGGAGTATAAAGGACAAAAAATAAGATGAGATTTAAAATCAAACAATTTAAAAATAAATTGGATAACCACTAAGACCTGTGTGGCTGAGTTCATGTTTTCTTTGAAAAAAAATTCAGCAGAATAATTTTTTATCATCCCACAGGTAGGGGCATTTTAGGAATTTATTAAAACCAATTGACTTTTACATCAACTGTCATATTCTTATGTTTGCTCTCTCTTTGCTTATATATATTTTGTAGTCAGTATCTGTACACAGTGCAATTTAAATATTCTTAATTTCAAAATCACTTTATTTGCACTTCTAGAACTGTTTGGGAATGACAAATTTCACTGCCATTATTGTTAGTTTCCTGTGTTCAGACCAGAGAACACAATTTCAGCTGAGAAAAAACAGACTTGTTTAAGACAAAAATTCTAAATAAGCTTTTTATGAATAGTACTACACAATCAGAGAAGATCAAGGTAAACTATTTGTCCACCAGGACAAAAACCAACAAACAAAAACCTCTAATAATATGAGAAAGGATGGTGCTGAGCCCCCATGCCAGCTTATATGCTGTGGTTGATATGGGCAGCAAATAGGCTGACATGACGAGCTGCATGCAGACATGACAGACACAATCTACATAGCCCCAGAGATGATGGAAATATAAAAATAGCAGTTTTTCTACCTTAGGTGTTAAATTCAATAGCTGAGGGTTAAGTTTTAAGGGGATAAAATTTATAAACATTAAGCTATTATGATTCAACAATAGAAAACTAAAGAGTTATGAGGAGTGAGTAAGGAAAGATACTGCATGTTTCAAAGTTCGTCCAATAGAAAATGCCTAGTTGGGTACTTTCAAAATGTCAGTTGTATGAATAAAAGGGGGAAAAAATGCCAAGCATAGAAAACACCTATGAGGAAAGTAATATGGAAACTTATACACAAATAAAAAACATATATTGAGTTTACATCTTTATTTGAAGCATAACTGGCCAAGTCTAGGCACATTCAACAGTCCAGTCACTTGGTCAGCAGCTCTCCCTAAGGTCAGTTGCCCCAAGTGATGTATCTATTTCACACATTCATGTAGGACTGTACCAAAATTTTGTAAGTTGTGATGGACTTCAATCCAGCAGCTGTGATAGAGAAAAAGCATTTATTATATGCCAAATGGGTTGGGTATGGTCCTATAAAAACCATGTATCCTGGAACCAAAGAGCACCATTTAATTATTTCTTTATACCATCATGGAAACAAAGAGGAACATTCTCTGTGCTTGGTACCATGATGAAACAGAGTTTTTAAATAGTCTTAATGTGAGGTGCATTGACTTTACTTTTGCCACTCTAACTAATTAGAATAAATTGACTTTACATAATTCTTTAGAACTTTCAAATACACTGATTTGCTCATAAAATATCCCATATGGTAAATAGTGAGGATATACACAAGCAGAGATTAAGTAGCACCAAAATGAAAATGTTCACACTTCTTATATGTAATCCAGTATCCTGAGCTTATCTAATGTCTTCCCAAAACCATGTTTTTTTTCTTTTTATTACTTATGTGCACCTTATTTAAGTAAAACATTCTTCAGGAACAAGTTGTGAAATCACACTTTTTTACTTTAGAAGAAATCTCATTGTTTACTACTTTATCAAATAAATACTAAAGATCTTTGGTGTTTCCAGCGAAAAAAAGCAATGTTATTCATTAAACATCAATAGCTGGTGTCATCTTCATTATTTTCAGGCTAATGAATGCATCCAGGAAAGAAGTTACTAACTCTGTAAGCCACTTTATCCTCCTGGGCTTTCCCTCAAGTCCAGAAATGCAGCTCCTCTTCTTCGACCTCTTCTCAGTAACCTACACTCTGACTCTGATGGGAAATGCAGTCATAGCCTGCACTGTGTGGTGGGACCAGTGCCTTCACACCCCCATGTACATCCTCCTGGGGAATTTCTCTTTCCTGGAGATATGTTATGTCTCCACGACTGTCCCTAACATGTTGGCCAACCTCTCCATAAGCAAGTCCATTACATTTGTGGGTTGTTTCACAGAGTTCTATTTCTTCTTCTCTTTTGGGTGTGATGAAGGCTTCTACCTATGCATCATGGCCTTTGACAGGTACCTGGCCATCTGCCATCCCCTGCATTATCCACACATCATGACTAAAGAGCTGTATACCAGCCTCATCATCTTTGGATTGTCATGTGGGTTTATCCTCTTCCTAACTCCAGTTGTTTTCATTTCACAGTTGCCTTATTGTGACCCAAATGTCATCAATCATTTCATATGTGACCCTGTCCCTTTGATGATGCTTTCCTGTTCTGAAGATACAGCCACACAGTTCATTTACTCTACTTTCAATGCTATCTTCATGACTGGTGCTTTTCTCTTTATCCTTTGCTCCTATGCACTGGTGATTCTGACTGTGCTTCGGATGTCCTCAGCTGCAAGCAAATGCAAGGTTTTCTCTACTTTGGCTTCTCATCTGGCTGTGGTGGTGCTGTTTTTTGGTTCTGTTATGGTGATATATGTTAGCCCTGGATCAGTACACCCAGCAAAAATGCAAAAAATTGTGACCTTGTTTTATTCTGTAATAGCACCTCTCTGTAATCCTCTTATTTATAGCCTCAGGAATAAGGAGATGAAGGCTGTTTTGAGGAATGTCTTTGAGCCTAAAAGACTTGTTAATAAAACATAAATGGGAAGTTATGGTGTACCATTTTCCATCACAACTTACCTTATTAAGACATGAGTAAGACATTTTTCTACAAAATTCAATAATTCTGTTTAAGGAGCTGATATAATAAAGCATATTTTCATCCTAAATATCACTCACTACATGATAGGTTAGTCTTATTTGAGAAATAAAATTGTCTTAAGCAAATTGAACTCTTCATCCATAATCCATTTTCTAAAAGATACCACAAATCTGTCTTGTATTCCAGAGCTGGAGCAACATATAAGGATATAATAAAGGTCACAGACTTATCTGAGAATTGACATTATAAACAAAATTTTCTCCACCAATTAGAAGAGAGCTTTTCTGTTTGACCTAAGTTCAACCTTGCAAGTATGAGCTTACCACTCTACCTCCAAAGAACAATCCATGTTTTTACTCGAAGCATCATAAAGAAAAAGCCTAATAGCCTTAACTGGACATTAAGTGGTAGGTCAGATAGCATCCAAAATAATGATTAGAAATTTAATGGCTATTGTTTAACTAGAATAAAGTTAAGATAGAATGTAAAGGGTGAGGCATTAGTCAGGAATTAACTCTCTTTGCTGCAAATCCAGTCCTAAATGACAGGTTTTAGTACCATCTTTTGTTTCAGTATTTGTTCTGTGACATATTTGAGTATTATCAAAAATGTCTTGCAAAAATCCTCTTTTCTTTCAAATAAGTAATCACAACATTACTTTAGTTATGCATTTTGTTTTAACCTTAAGCCATGTAATCACTTCTGTTATTTAAATTACACATTTTATTTTAACCTATTTTTCCAAGGATAACTCAAAAATTGAATGAAAGGCCATATCAAAATAAAATGCAATTTACAGAACTTCAATTAACAGCCTGAAGAAGGTCACCCACACTACAAAGTTAAGGCACCCATAATTGAACTTCCTTTCAGAAAGAACCAAAGATGCAAGATTGTACTTTTCAAGGCGAGATTTATGGGAGTTCCGGAGCAAAAAAGTAGTTTTCTTTGTTTTACTTCACAGAAGCAAAGTGAATTAATTGGCTGAACAATTGCCTAGACAAATTATTTACGTCAGCAAAAAGAAAGTTATTAAGAACTTCATTTAAAATATCTTCAGTGGAGGATTAAAATGTTGATGCTTTTCTGATTATTTTAAATCTGATTTCCATCTGGATGCTTAGTTTTGTTCATTCTACAATCATTTATCTTTCCAGGCAGAATGGGGAAAGGAGACGAAAATGTGTTGTGGTTATTAAAATGTACTGTAACAAGAAAAAATAAAAATAAAATTTTTAAAGTGCTGTTAACTATTTGTAAAAGAATGTGGTTTCTACATTTGCAACAATTTTTAAGTAATAATTAACTAGGCTTTTCATATCTCAGTCTTTCCATACCCCAGTAAGATTTTTACCTCATATTTCAGATTGTTGACACAGAATGGATCAAATCCAAGATATTTGGGGACTTTTAATTAATTTAGGACTTTATAAACTTGGAATATAGTGACAACAAAATTTGAATTTCAAATTTGTCTATTTAAAAGTTGAACTATTTCCAAGGTTATAAACAAATTCTTAATAATTTTCTTCACACATTCCCCTCAACTACTATCAAAAAGTTATATTTTAATCAAAAATATAAATTTGTGAGCATTTATAAGCTACTAGTCACTGAGACAAAACAAGTACATAAGCAATCTACAAGTTTTCCAAGATGTATTTCTAGGAGTACTCCATGCAAATTTAATAGGAAAGGAAAAAATGTTTCATCTTGTAAAAATGCAAATACTGTTTCATCCCTAATAATTGAAGTTTGGAAGCCTTCAATAATGTCATATGATTATTAATGTCAAATATAGTTAGTGAGATTGGATATGGAGCTCTAACCCAATTTTATCTGACAGGATAACTTCCTTTTCCCCCAGGCAACTTCATGGAACTACTACTCCAGTGTGCATGTTTTAAGGATGCTCACTCATTTATTATATAAAATACACCTTGGTGCAGGTTATTAGTATTGCCATGTTAATAGATTAGAAAACTAATCTAACAGTTCTAGTGAAGTTCAGAAATTTCCCTAATGTCATACAGCTAATAAATGATAATGGAGCCAGGTTATTTTAATCGATGCTTTTGGTGAGCTTCTGCATTCAGCTGCACCTGTATTGAATGATTCCATGAGAATTTAAATACATGCTGACAGTATTCCACTCAAAAAGTACCACGCCTTTCACATTTCTGCCTCAGAGTGTCTCAGAAGCCTTTAGAGTCCCACAACCTATACATAAATGCAGTGTGACAGGGTCAGTATAGGTGGATAAGTGCATTAGACATTTAACTTTCCAGAACACGTTCCTTTTTCTATATAGAGGCCCTGGAATTTAGTCCCCATTTCCTAAAGTGGTTTTTGCTCCTTCCTCTCTCACTCTCCCTGCTCCTTCTTGCTTTCTGGGATTATCTCATACATAGCATCTACATGCAAGTTTTTGTCTCAGACTCTGCTTTCAAGCAAGCCCATACGAACACAAATTGTCAATGTTAATAGCACTAGAAAGCAATACTTTACATTGGTATCCTAGAAATAGATCAACTAATGGTCAGATGGAAGCAAAGATCTAAAGGCAAGGGATAATAAATAGTACATAAGAGCATTATGCTTGCTAAGACTCTCAGCTGTGAAAAATTGAGAGGAGGCACAAGTGGAAGTGAAAGCATTCGCTATGTTAATAGTTCTGGCAGTTAAATGGAATGGAGACAATGGTAGGTATAAAAATCTGGGGAGTTGGCTGACTTTTTATTTTCTTGACATACTGAAGAAAGAATGACAACCTTAGGTCAATGATTTATCAACTCAGGGTTTATCCACTTTAGATAAAGGACCAACTATGGCATTTTTGAAATCCATTCTACTAAGAAAGAGGCACAGGATTTAGTGAGACTCTTTGGATTTGAGAAACAGGTAAAAAAAAAACACACACTCCTTGAATACTGCTTTGACCCATTGATTAAGAGGTTGACTTTAAAGACTGATGATCTGGGGACCCATAGCAAAAGGAACCTCTACACTATGTCCATGTTATCTTCCATGTTGCACTGCTGCTCAGGCTGTGTGAGCTAGCAGACCGAATGATTCTAGAAGTGTGGATAAGAATACCATGGGACAAGCATTGTTAGGATATGTATAGAATACATCATAAATTCTAGAACAAAGTCATACTTTTACTGCCTAAGATTACTCATTGTTTAAAAAGGAGATTTTTATTTTATTTGGTGGGGGTGGGAATAAAATTGAGCACCTTACCATGGGAAATCAAGTGATTATGCAATCAAAGCTTCCCATCATGAGTTGGGTATTATCAACCCATGAAACCATAAACTCAGTCAAGGGCAGCAGCAATTCATGGTGCAATGAAAGTGGGTACATTATCAGATTTGTCCACACAGGTTTGGAGAACACATCACCTACTTTTGCTGCACCAACTCATCTCTCATATATCTGTGACCTCCTTATGAGTACCTACAACCAAGTAGTGAAGAAAGAAAAAACTTACTCCTGATTCATAGATGAGTTGAATCAATATATTCACATGAGACAAAAATTGATGGCTACTTCATTTAGCCCCACTAAGACTCTGGCCATAAAGGTGCAAGAATGTTCATCCAGTCAGAAGAGATGAAAGCACTAAATTTTGTTGCCCACTAGTATGATCAGAAAACAGGTCTGGAATAAGGATACTCAGGGGCTCTTGGGCTGTAACAAATGGACTTTTTAATTTGGAAGAGGCAAGATTAGAAAATCAGTCAAAAATATCTGGGGAAGAGGCATATAGATTGAATTATGGGAGTGATCACAAGCATGAAAATCTTTGTGTTACATCAATGCCCACCGCAGTGAAGGACCTAGAAAACCAGATAAATAGAATAACTTAACACAGCACAGGTGAGGCAACCTCTGTCTTCTGTCACCCCAGTGCTTGCAAAATATGTCCACAAATACAGGAGCCAAAGTGGGAGGATTGAAGTCATCTACGAGACAAAGAGCATAGGCCTCTTACCACAGATTATCTAATCACTGCTACTAATTAATGGCCATCTAGACAGCTGCAGAGACTGATGCTGACCCTCTATATGATACAACTCATTGAGGAGAACAACAAGCTACTTGGTAACTCAAACCCTCTGCCACTATGGATGAATAATGATTTAACTTTTCTGAAACTGACACTTATACTAGATGGAGGTTACTCTTCTGTTCCTGCAGTACCCCTACCAGCAGTACTGTTCAAGGGCTAGGCAGTGCCTGAATTAATGACATGAGACTGTGTGTATCATTTACTCAGACCAGGGCCCCATTTTACCTGACAGATGCAAAAATGGGCCCATGATTATGGGACCCATGGTTCTACTATATACCACATCACTAGGAATGTGCCAGACCAATAAAACACTAGAATGAGTCTATTAAAACTTAGCTAATCTCACTACTATAGCAAAGTTGATATTTGTAATAACATTTTACTTGATACTTTGATAGTTAATTAAATGGTATTTAAAATAGTGTTTAATATTTAGAATTTAAGAAACTCTGATGTTTGTATCTATAGATTTTTCCTTGCTTGCTTTAATCTTAAATTTATTTAAGAAATATATTGTACAAACAGGCTTTAGAAAGATTAATTAGATATTTTTTGAAATATTCCTATGGATAAGCTAAATAAGATATCCATTTTAGGTGGCTAAGATTTTCATATGTTAATTGTAAAAAATATCATATTTTCCTGAAATCAGGAAAATATTTAGTAACATAGGTCATTACCATAGCAATACAGATATTTTTTAAAACTTTCTACTTGATATTTTGAGAACATTCACAGTTTTGACAGCTGATCAAATGGTATCTAAGTGTTTAGTACTTAAAAGTTAAGAACTTTGCTATATGAATTTGTAAATTTTTTCTCTGGTTGCTTTAATTTTAGTTGATTTATGAAACTTACTGTGCAAACAGGTTTTACAATGATTATATGGATATTTTATTTAATTTTTTTTATGGTTAAGCTAAGATACCCATTTTTTGGTAGTTCTAAGTGTATTGATTATTTTCTTAAATAAAAAAATGGAAAAAATTATGAATTATCAAAAGAAAACGACAACAACAAAAAAACTTAGCTAAGATATCAGTGTGAGTATAGCACCTTGTAAAAATGTGGCTTTGTCCTAAAAGGAGTGACATGTACATAGCACCTGTGATTCCAATGGCTAAAACACATCAGCCAGTAAGATTGATCCTTATTATCATCATCACTGTTATTGGTCAACTTGCAGAATTTGTACCTCCTGCTTCTGCAACTTTATTTCTAATGGATTAGAAGTCATTGGCGTCAATGAGGGTGAGGCTTCTTTAAAGGGAGTCAGTAGATTTCAAAGGAACATAATGCTATAACTGCCTACTGTTTGCCTCTTGTTGCAGATGAGCCAGCAGTCAAATATTTTATGATGTTGGTATACTGGGCTAAATGATCCTGATAATTATGTGGAACAAATTATATGCTATATGGTAGAGTGAAACAGGATTATGTCTTGAGCTTGTGGGTTTAATATTCTGTCTCAATAAAACATTGTTCCATGCCAAGTTTAAACCTCTGTAAATGGGAGTTTATAGTAATCACAGTACAAAAAGGGAAAGGAAACAAGGACATTGAAGATGAAGATCTAGGTAACAACATCAGGCAAGCAATTTAGACCATCTGAAAAGCTGACCGAAGTGAAAGAAACCTAGAATGGGTGCTGGAGGCAAAAGATAATGAATATTAATTATATCTTCATGACCACATTCAGCAATAGAAGTTGCAATTTGTTTCACTAATCCTTTGCTAAAAAATGCTTTCATAAGTTATTGCATTTCACTTTCTTGAAAATATAGCAACAAAATGGGTATAATATGAGCCATAAGCAGATATGAGAAGTAAATGGGGTGGGTTGCAGTAGAAGATTTTGGTGTCCAACATCACATCAACTCAACCATCTGTAACATCATGCTGTCTTTGACAGCTATATGCAAGTTAGAAATCATGAGGAGAGTGTCCCACTTCAAATGTGCCATATGTCTCATCACCTTTTGCCTGTGGACTTTCTCCAAAACATCTGAAGCCTTCTCAGATCAAATAAAAATGTCACCAGAATAAAAGGTGGTCAGTACCCGGGAGGCTCCTTTCAACCAATGGAACAGGATCCAGTGGACAAATGTCAGCCTCATGTGCCATGAACAGATGCACAATTCTGGGACATGTGCATAGGATTCTAAGAAATCCTGGAAGAATCAAGTCACAAATGCCTATACTGGCAGTGAAAAAGCAATCTCATATTGACTTTGCTAAAACTATACTGATTTTGGGGTGGGGTGTATGAACAACTCTTCTCTTCTCTTTTCCTTCTCTCTGTCTGCCCCCCCCCCACATTCTATCTCTCAGGATAGAAGAGTTTCAGCAATTGTGTAGACTTTGTCAAATGATCCAGTAGAAAATAAATGGACAAAGGTTGTGTGAAAGGTTAGGAGAATAGATGGAAGCTTGACCAGTAATATAATAAGGAAAACTTAAAATGACAGTCCAAAAAATGAGGAAAATAGGTGGTAGAAGTAAGTTTGCATGATTGGAAACAGAATTAGACATATTACAATTGATGATTGTTTTAATTTAGTTTCTTCCTAAATTGCAGCATGAGATATGAGCTTGAGTCTAAGTTTGTAGTTATCCGAGACTTGAGGGAGGAGAAGAGAAGCAAGGTAATGTGAGGAGAGATGAGGAGAGGAGAGAAATATGAATGATATGATCCAATTTTTTAAAATATAACTAGGAATAAGGTAAGCTTCAAGGGTTAATATAAATTTATATTTTTCTTTCTGCTTAAGTTTTAAATTTTTTCTGTAATAACATGCAGTCATAATTGCATAATTTAAAACATATTTTTATTGGAAGGGTTGTGGAAAGATGGAGGAGTAGGAAGCCCCAGGAATCCATCCCTTCATGAGAACAACTGTAAAAGAGATAGGGACTGTCTAAATCAATAGATTGCAAAACTCCAAAGTACAGTAGAGCACACAGGATCCAGGGAAGAGCAGAAGGAAAAGGCAGGCAAATTGTGGTAACTGAATTGCACTCTCTGTGGCAGCCACCATGACCCATCCCCCAACCTCACAACAGGCAACAGTAAGTAACTGGCTCAGCTTCTGGTGCCAAAGTGGGATGTAAACACCCAGTTCCCCAAGATCCAGGTGTACAGCCCAAGCACTGTTTCCTGCTTTTGATTAGTTACTTCTGATCACTGAGGACACAGTTCAAGGTGACCATTGTCTCAACCTGCCTGCACAATGGCAACAGAGAAGACTTGAAGTTGGTACACTTCCTCAGAACTGTGGATAGTTGAAGGGCTGCATTTGCTGGGCAAGTAATAACAAGAAAGCACAGATTTAGGGAGTCATGGTGGGAGTTCCAGCCACACTTCCTGCCCCCTCTCTCCTTCCTTCTCAAGGGTAATTTGAAGCCAGCCAGCCAGGGCTCCCTCTGTGGGCCCCTGACCCTGTCTTGGCTGGGAAAGGCTAACTTGGGAAACTCCTCTCCAATGTTTCCCCCATCCAAAAATTTGCCCTCAAGACAAGAGCAGCTTGAGACAGTGAAAGCAGAGTTAGAAGTAATTGAGTCAGGCGGCCTGGGGCACAGGCTTACCTGCATTAAGTCCTGCAGAGGAGCACCCAGAAGATGAAGAAGATCTGTTTTCTGTGGAGTAGAGGGTCATTCAAATTCCTGTAAACAGAGGAACTCCAGAAGCCAGAAGCAAGCACAAGCCCAGGACAAGGTGAAGACCCAGATAAGACAGGGAGGCCCCTGCACTTTGCATTTGCCTTGAGCTGACCTTCCTGGTAGAAGGGCTCAATTCTGAGGGAGAGCACCCCAGCCAGTGTAAAACCAGTCTACAAAGACTGCACAAGGGGTGTTTTGCTTAAGTTTGCTTAGTTGCTAGCTCCTTATACTCAAGAAAATCTCTGTCATATCACTAGCTGGATACAAACTCAATAAACAGAGATCTTAGTGAATAAATTCCACAGTTAGCATTTAAAAATATACAGTTCACAATAAAAGATTACAGGACAAAGAAAGAAATAAGAAGTGATGTTCCAGTCAAAGGAAGAGGATAAAAATCCAAGATTCAATAAAGATGAAAAGACTCTGGACATATCAAAAAAGGACGTTAAAAATATTCTTCAATATGTTCAAGTAGATGAAGAAAAATACAAAGAACTAAATGATAACGGGAAAATGAGCTAAATATATGAAGGAAAATACAGAGAAAAGATTAAAGCATATTAGAAAAACAATGAATGAACCAAGTAAGAATCTCATTATAGAGAAATTTTGAGAGTGAAAAAACCCAGAAATACTGGAATTGAAGACCAAAATAGTTGAAATGAGAATAGAATCAACTTTATTCCAAGAAAGTGTTGCTTAAATATAGATAGTGTAATCAATGATGAGAATACAGGTTATGAATCTCCATTGTCTGTTTCTATGAAAGGACTTCTAGTTGGGTGAAAAAATAAAATCTGTTTGCAAGTCTAAAACCTTTCCTGCTAAATGTTCTATCCATGGAAGTACATGTTAGGTTATACTTCAATAGTTACCTACTTCCTAGACTCACACCTCAAGAAGTAGAGGCAGAAGAATACATTGATTAGGAGTTCCCTTGACAACCAGATAGTCTGGGATTATTTCCTTGCTGTCACCACTAGCTGTGTGACCTTTGGCAAGATGCTTCACCTCTCTGTGCTTTAATCACCTACTCTGTAAAAGCAGGCATGGTTCTTGTACCAACAACTAGGATCTTCCAGAGGATTAAATGAAGGCATTTGAAGCTCTAGAATGAAACATTGAAAAGTGCCTGACATATTCTGTGTTATAACTTTGCTCATGATTAATACCATTATCAAATTAAGTAAGGCCCACAGAAAAGTACAAAATTCTGAGGTTAAACTATGTCCATAATATTCACAAGTCTTGAAATTCTTTCTCTTCTCTCTTCTGTTTTCTCAATACCTGAACATTTCTGCTTCTGTTTTTCTTTGTTTCTTTACTGTTTGAATGTACAATAATACTTTGCATCAGTTGGCTGTACTCCTGCTGTTTGATTAACTTTATACTGATCTTGAAGAGCCTCTTGAGTACAAATCTTAAACGTGTTGCTGATAACAGGTCTAAGACTTTTCCATAGATTTAATAGGAGAGAATATGTGAAGGGGTGTTTTGGTTTGCTAAAGCCAATATACTAAACATCAACTGGCTTTTACCAATGGGGACTTATTAGCTTATGAGTTCACAATTTTTAGGCTGTAAAAATGTCCAAATTAAGGCATCAACAGGATGATACATTGACTCTGACAACAGGATATTGGCACTGGGGGCCCTTTTGTCACATTGCAAGGCACGTGGCAACATCTGCCATTTCCTCTCTCCTGGATTTCATTGCTTTTGACTTCTGATTTAGTGACTCCTTTTCTCAGCTTCTCTAGAGTTCTTCTCTATGAACTTCCCTTAATTCATCTCCTTTAGCCTCTCTGAATTCATCTCTTTAATTCTGCATGTGTTTTGTACTCTTATAAAAAGACTCCAGTCAGAGAATTAAGACAACATGGAATGAATGGACTAAATCTCAATGAAATAACCTAATCAAAATGTTCCACCCACAATAGGTTTGTGGCCACTGGAATGGGCTAAAAGAACATGCTCACTTCTGAGGTAAATACAGCCTCCAAACTACCATAGGAGGAACACAGATGATCAAGTTTTCTGCAAAGATTACAGCCTATTTCACACTCGGCAGTAGTCCATTCTAAAATGTGTCCCTCTGGCCCAATCAAGACACTAAAAAGCCAAAATGACAAAAACGTGGATTAGAAACTCATTGTGCACTTTGTAACTTCATAAATTATTCTATTTCTTAAACCTTTTGGACCTTGCTTATATCAAGCATAAAATGAGCAAAATGAATATTTCATAGAGACGTTTTAAAAATGAAAGTGTTAGAACACATAAAATCCTAACTACAGTTATTTTCACCATGTCTATGAATTGTATTTACTAGTATCAAAATGAAATATCATCCATTTTATAAATCACATTAGAAAAGTGTGTGAAATATAATTCTGTGAGTGACTTGTATTGTTAAATATGAATATATAAATATACTTAGATAGTGTATACATTTATTTTTATTTTTTTAATATCTTGAGTAATATGCTAACTTTTGGCTCAGAAATAATAATATTGTAATTGATAATAGAAATTGTAGTACCCATTTGGGGAAATCTAAGAGTGAGTCTACAAAAGAGTCACTTTATATTATATCAAACACTGAAAGTAAACCAGGGTAGAGAAATTTAAGGATAGCCTCGAGTATGAGAGAAATATAAAAGAAATTATAGTAGGGAATCTAAAGGACTTTTTATATCATAAGTGAACATGAAGGAGTCATTTTTTTCTTGCAAGTGTGTTTTGTTATCTGCATTGGGCAATGTAAAAACAGAATTTTAACTGAATAAGTTTCCATATAGAAGATGGATTGTGGGAAATTGGTGGAGTAAGGAGCTCCAGGACACAGTCCTTCCAACAAAATGATTATTAAACAGGAAGGAACTATCTAAAACAACCATTTTGAAACTTCAAAGTTCAGAATAACCTTTTACAGAAGCCAAGGAGGAGCAGGAGGAAGAGGGAGATAAATTAAAATACAGATTCTGGAGGACCTCTTTTGTTGCTCAGATGTGGGCTCCCTGTCTCTCTGTTAACACAGCTCTGCAAGTAAAATCATTGCCCTCCCCTCCATGTGGGACTTGACATCCAGAGGTGAAAGCATTCCTGGCAGCGTGGAGATGACTTTCAGGGATGAGCCTGGTATTGGCACTGTGGGATCAACAATGCCATCCTGATGAAAAGGGAGAAAAGAAGTGTAACAAATAAGTTATCAGTGGCTTAGAGACTTCAAATAGAGTTGAGAGGCTACTCTAGAGGTCACTTTTATGTAAAATTCAGTTAGACACTGCTACCTATCATAGCTTGCCAAATCCCAACCCAAATCATTCCTGCCAATCCTAAAGAACACCTAGGGCATTATATAAGATTCTATGAAGGGCCCATGCACTAGATTAACTTCCCAGAAACCTACAATCTCCAGATGGTTCTGGATCAGATAAATCCTGAAATGTAGAGGGGCCAGCCTCTCCAGAAAATTAACTAGTTCTATGCCCTTATCCCATATCAGCAATAGCCTCTTCCAACATGAAGACGTTAGAATAGGCATAGCCCAAGTATCCCCAGGGAGTGGGAGAAAGATCTAAGGTGATGGTCGAGTTATACAGAGAAGGTAAGGTTTAACCAATGAGTATGGTTGCTGAATCATTAAATTGATATTCTTTTAGTTTCCAGTATCTTAGTGCAGCTAGAAGTAGAAACCTAAAATTATGGAATTATAATCTATACCAAACTCTGAAATCTGTTCTACAATTAAGTGTTGTGATGTGCTTTGAAATTTATTACTTCTGTTTATATATGTCATTTTTCACATGCAAAAAACATCGATTGTGATGATAAATGCACAGGTACATGATCACATTGTGAACCATTGATTGTATTCTTTAGATGATTACATGCTATGTCAATATAATATATATATATATATATATATCAATTACAAATTACAATATAGAGCAGTAGATTGCCTTTCTGCACAGAAGCCACTGTCGCACACCACCTACTTTGACCGAAGGCTGCTGTGGGTCCAGCCTCTGGCTAGTTCACTGATGAAAGTGAAAGGTACATAAAAATCCCCTTCCTGAAGACCAGGAGTGGGAATGCCCTATCAGTGATCAAGGCTTTTGATGAGTGATCTCATTTTGTGAGGACACAGCTCTGAAGGAAGCCACTCTTGCAACCCTCCTGATAAAAAGTCAATGACAACCATTCTTTTGTACACACAAAAGCAGCCAGTGCCATTGGTTCAAACTGCATCTGTGGGATAGTGGCTGTGGAGACTTAAGGACTCTGAACTTCCTCAGGCTGCAGGAGACAGTGAGCTGAAAGCTTCCCATTTGTTGGGGAAGCCAAGAAAACTCAGCTTTGGGGAACTGTGCAAGAAGATCTTGTCATCCTTTTGATTCCATTCTTGGAGCATTGGGGAGCCTGTCCAAGCCCCCTGTAAGTCCCTCTTCTTTTCTTGCCAGGAGAATAGTGAATTGGGAAAGTCCTTTCCTGTGTGCCCACCTCCCCGAATTTTACCTCCTTGCAAAGGCAGCTTGAGATGGTGAAATGGGTATAAAATCTATTGAGGCAGATAGTTCGGGGCAAATACTTGCTGGCTTCAAACACTCAGGAAAGGAAGATCTCTCTTCTTGGAAACAGAGGGAGAAACCAAACTCCTGTACACAAAGGAACTCAAACAATAGCTAATGAACAAAAGTCCTGGACAAGACAGAGTCCCAAAAAGAAAGGGAAACCCATGGACATTGCATTTGCCTTGAGTAGATCTTCCTAATAAGAGTACTAAAGCTCAATCTGTCTTACAAAATTTTCTTGATTTTATCAAAATCAAGAAATTGACATCTCAGGGAAGAAATCTCAGAGCTAAAGTTTTAAAATGTTGAACTGTACAGTGTACAACAAAAGAGTACAAGACAACAAAGAACCTGAAAATGATGACCAATCCATAAGAAGATGATGAAATTGAAACCGAGAAAATGCCACTGGAGAAGGTGAGAATGTAGACACACCAAAGACTTTTAAAAAATGATCTTACAAATGCTCAAGAGGATGAAGGAAAATACAGAAAAAGAACTAAAGGATATCAGGAAAACAATGCACAATGTAAGGAACAAAGTTGTGGTAGTTTGGAGGTTGTGTGTACCCCATAAAGGAGGATGTTCTTTAATCCATTTCTGTAGGTATAGAAGTATTTTACATGGGACCTTTTGATTATGTTATTTCAATTGAGATGTGACCCACCTCATTCAAGGTGGGTCTTAATCCTCTACTGGTGCCCTTTATAAAAGGATAAAACACATACAGAAGATGAGAGATGAAATTAAGAGAGGCTAACAGAAACTGCCCCAGAGAAGTTGAGAGGAAGCCACTGAAGCAGCCAAACCCATAAGAGAAGGACCAACAGACATCATCAGGTACCTTGTATCTAGCAGAGAAGCCCAAGCTAGCAAGAAACCAGGCTTGAAGAAGTATCTTCCTGTTGATTTTTCAATCAGGACATGTTCATGGCCCAAGAACTGTACATTTTTAGGTAATATATCTCTAATGTAAAAGCCAACCCATTTCTGATATGTTGCATTTCTTCAAGTTTAGCAAACCAAAATGTTAGTAAAAAGAAAGAATTTAAAAAAAAATAACAAAACAAAGCTACTGAAGATGAAGTCCACTATAACTGAAATGAAAAAAATGCCTAAAAGGGTTTCAAGAGCGGATTAGAGCTGACAGAGGAAAGAATCTGCTCTTGGAGACAAGACACTTAAGATGAGTCAGGCTTAGAAGAAAGAAAAATTAGTATTATAGAAAGCAAAAGTAGACTAAGACACCTCTGGGACATTATCAAGCACACTGTTATATGCATTATGTGAGTACCAGAAGGGGAAGGAAGAGAGAAAGGGGCAGGAGAAATGTTTTTAAAATAATGAAAGAGAACTGCTCACACATAGAAGTTTGATATGAGATGTGAATATGCCCATTCAAGAAGCCCAGAGAACACCAAACAAGATTAACATTAACAATTCTAAAAACTGCAAAAAAAGAAAAAAAAAAAAGAACGTGTTTTACACTAGGGAGTCCTAATTAAATTGAGTGCTGGTTTCTCATCAGAAACCACAGAGGTAAGACGGCAGTGAGTTGAAATACTTTAATTCCTGGAAAAAAAATCAATTCTGCCAGCCAAGATTTTATTTTCTTTCTTTAAAAAATAAAGGAAAGATTAAGACGTTCCTAGATAAACCAGAGCTGAAGGAATTCATGAACATTAGTGTAGTCCTACAATCAATGCTAAAGGCAGTTGTTCAAACTGAAAGGAAAGGACACTAGATAGTAGTTAAAAGCAGCATAAAAGAATAAACACCTGCACTAATGTAACAATTTGGGTAATTATAAACACCAATATTATTGTACTATGTTGTTTGGTATGTAGCTCCACTTTTTACTTTTCCCAAGTACTAAGTGGAAGTAAATAAAAAGTAATTACATGGTTTAGGACAAACATGTGCAAAGATATGAATGAAAACAAGTACAAGAAAAAAGAAAAGGTGAGAAGAAGGAAGATATAGGGAAAGTATGCATGTATACTATCAAAGTTCAATTGGTATCAAGCCAAGTATGATTCCTTTGTATTTAATATGTGAAATTTTATCACCATGGCAACCACAAGGAAAGTAGACAAAAATATATTCATACAAAGAAGGAAAGGAACTCAATAGGGTACAACACAAAAAAAAAGAAATATAAAAGTAGGCATTAATAATAGAATTGAGGAAAGTTATAAAATATGCAAAGCTAAGTAGCAAAATGGCAGAAGATAGTCCTGCATTAGCAATAGTGACCTTAAATGTAATTGGAAAATAGTTTCCTGGCAAAAGGCAGAGTGGCTGTTAGCCATGGTTCTCTAGAGAAACAGAACCAATAGTAGAGTTATGTAAATAGGAGATTGATAAATGTATCTCATGGGAATGGAAATGTTCAAATCCATAGGACAGGCTGTGAAGCTGGAAGCTCCAATGAAGGATCTGGAAAACTTGACAGGAAGACTCAATGGCTGAAGTAGTGAAAGAGTTCCTCTTATTTTTTTTTAAAGGCCTTCAACAAATTGGATTATTTTGTTGTGGGAGATATGTCTTAGTTGATGTAATCAGTCACAGATGCAATCAACTGACTGATGATTTAAGCAACCAGCCATGAAATATCCTTGCAGCAACGGTCAGACCAGTGTTTGACTGACCAGACAACTGGCAGAATCACTTAGCCAAGTTGACACTAGATTCTAACCTTCACAATCCACACACCCTTGTCAACTTGGCAGCTATACACAGCACCTTGAAACATGATTAAAAATTTCCAAATAGAGCACATATATTTCACCTAATAATACTCAACTGTCCTGCATACAACTGGAAGTGCACTACATCTCTCTAGAAAAGGTTGCAAGTCTTTAGCTAACATTCACTCTTCAACTTTATATCCTATAAATAAATACCATAACATGACCAATACAACTTATGTCATGACGAGAGGAAAACAAGATATTTGTCTATGTACAAATGCAAGTATACTTATAATAAAACAGAGAGGAAATATTCATACAACTGCAGTCTTCATTTCTGTAACTGGTCATGTGGTTGCAGTTCATATTTATGACTATCTTCTTCTATAACCCATTCCATGTTACCTTTACTTTCAGCAAACACTCCAGCTGGTCATGATTCTTTTCCAGTTTGGGTGACCCAGGCCCTCATTCCTGAAGTTTCTGGGTCATTGGTCCTCCTGCCTGGATTGTATTGTTGCAGCTTTCCATTGACTTTAAATCACAGAGCATGGTAGTAATAAGAGACAACCTAGGGAATCCTCTGTATTCCAGGAAAACTCTTCCTTACCTACACTGTATAGTTGCAGCCCTATTTCCCCTTGATAGAAGGAGACATCACCCGCAGACAGAACAGTAATCTCCTTTCATGCCTGTTGATCCAGTGGCATGAGAAGCCCAAAGTGGTCAGTTGGCAGTCTTAATTACCAGTTCAAAGGAATCATTATTGTGTCTCCTGGAAGGAGCACTCCTCCTTGTGGAAATAAGACCTGAATGACAGGAGAGCTTAAGGTTTCAGGGACAGGAAGCAAAAACTTTCCTAATGGATCACTAGGGGTGATAGTGAGTGGTGTAATTCCCATTTCCACCCCTTGATTCCTGGACCTGTGAATTCTGGTTATGGGGGGAACAGCATTATGGAGTGGACACTGATTCAGAATATACACCACCTCCTGGAGAACATTGCTCAAGCCCTGCAATGTTTTGACCCTATTTGGCACCATAATTTAATTTTCAAAACACCATTCCACCGTCCTATCAACACAGCTGCCTTTGTATGATGGGGAACATGGTAAGACCAGAGAATTCCATGAGAATGTGCTCATACCAGCACTTCATTTGTTATGAACCGGGTTACCATATCAGAAGCAATGTTGTGTGGAATACGACAATGGTGGGTAAAGCAGTCTATAAGTTAACATATGGTAGTTTTTGCAGTTACATTGCATACAAGGAATGCAAACCCATATCTGGAGTAGTGTCTATTTCAATTAGAACAAATCGTTTCCCCTTCCAAGATGGAAGTGGTCCAATGTAATCAACCTATCAGCATGTAGCCGGCTGATCACCTTGGGGAATGGAGCCATATTGGGGACTGAGCATAGGTGTCTGCTGCTGACAGCTTGGTCACACAGCAGCGGCTATAGCCAGGCCAGCCTCGGTGAGTGGAAGTCCATGTTGCTAAACCCATGCATAACCTCCATACCTACCACCATGCCCATTTTGTTCATGAGCCTATTGGGCAATGATAGGAGTGGCCGAGAAAAAGGATGACAAGACAGGTCATCTTATCCATTTGATTATTAAAACCACCCTTACCTAAAATCAGCCTCTGATGAGCATTCACGTGGAACAGAAATATCTTCAAGTTCTTTGCCAATTCAGAAAGGTCTTTCCACATGTCTCTTCCCCAGACGTCTTTGTCACCAATTTTCTAATCATGCTCCTTCCAAGTCCCTGGCCATCCAGTCAAACCATTAGCAACAGCTTGTGAGTCAGTAAACAAATGCACCTCTGGCCAGTTCTCCTTCCAACACAAGTGTGAAACCAGTTACCCTGCACAAAGTTCTGCCTACTATGTACATTTCGCCTCATCACTGGCCTTTAAGGACATTCCAGAGAGGGATTGTAGTGACAGTACTGTCCACTTTCATGTGGCCCCTACATATCATGCAGAACCATCAGTGAACTAGACCTGAGTGTTCTCTTCCTTACTCAACCAACTGTAAGGAATTCCCCAAGAAGCCATAGCTCAGCTCTGGGAAAGAGAAGGTAATGTGTCAAGAGTGGGGGCCACGGGCATTTGGGCCACTTCCTCATGTAACTTACTTGTGCCTTCAGGACCTGCTCAAACCCTATCTCTAATACATGATTTCCATTTTATGATGGAATGCTTCTGTGCATGCCCAACTTTATGGCTTGGAGATTCATGCAAAACCCAGCTCATGTTAAGCAACTCAAGACTCATGGTAAATTAGTGGCCCATGGCTAAGTCTCTACCAAGTCCCAGTAGCAGGCCAAAAGCTGTCTGTCAAAAGGAGAATGTTATCTGCATCAAATGGTAAAGCTTTGCTCCAAACTCCTAAGGGTTTGCATTGTGATTCACCTACAGGGCCTGCCAATGGTTCCAGAGAGCATCCCTGTTTGCCACTGACACTTCCAGTACCATTAGATCTGCTGGCTCATATGGCTCAAGTGGCAGAGCAGGTTGCACAGCAACTGGAAAGTTTGCAGAGCCTCCTCTTGTTTCATTCCCCACTCAAAACTGGCAGCTTTTGTGGTAATCTGGTAAATGGGTCAGAATAGCACACCCAAATGAGGAATATGTTGTCTCAAAAATCCAAACAGACCGACTAGGCATTGTGCCTCTCTTTTGGTCATAGAAAGGGTCAGGTGCAAAGCTTATTCTTCATCTTAGAAGGGATATCTCAACATGCCCCATGCCCTGGACATTTAGAAATTTCACTGTGATGCAAGTCCCCTGTACTTTTGTTGGATTTATTTTCCACCCCATAACTCAAAAGTGCCTTACTAATGAGTCTAGAATAGTTGCTATTTCTTGCTTACTAGGTCTAATCAGCATAATATCAGCAACGTAATAGGCCCATGTGATGTCTTGTGGGAGGGAGAAATGATCAAGGACCTTGTTAACAAGATTGTGACATAGGACTAGAGAGTTGATATACCCCTGTGGTAGGACAATGAAGGTATAATTCTGGCTTGGTCAGCTGAAATAAAGCTTTTTCTGATGGTCCTTACTCACATCTATTGAGAAAAAAGCATTTGTCAGATCAATAGCTGCATACCAGGTAGCAGGCAATCTCTTTTCTGCACAAACCAATTAGGAAAGTTGATGGGGATATAGTGGGGATCACTGTTCCTCATACTTCGTGTCCTTAAGGGTTGGCAGTAATCTCTACAATCCTTCCAGGAATCAAGAACTGCTTCTGATTCACTATTTTGGTAAGTAGGGACAGTACTAGTGGTTTCCACTTGGCCTTTCTATGATAATAGCCCTCACTCCATGAATCAGAGAACCATTGTGGAGATTCTGCCAGTTGCTGAGTATGTTGATTCCCATTTTGTATTCTGAAACAAGGGAAATGATCACAGAATTGGTCCAGGGACCCATTGGATCTACTGTGAGATGGACCTAAGGTAGAAATCTCTCTATAACCTGACTTCCATAAACCCCTACTCTGATATGTGGACCAGAGTGACATTTTGGATCTCCTGGAATTAGTGTCACTTCTAGGTCAGTGTCTAACAATCTCTGAAATATCTGATCATTTCATTTTACCCAGTGCACAGCCACCCTGGGGAAAGGCCATAGGCCTCCCTGGGGAAGTCTGGGAGGAAGGTTAAAGAGTGTAAGTTTTCAGCAGTGTAAAGTGTCCTTCCCCAAGTTTACCCAGCCCTCCCCTCATTTGAGGGGCTCTGGATCTGTAAACTGTCTCAAGTCTGGGAATTGATTAAGGGGCCAAGAATCTCTGTTTTATTGTAATTCTAGTTACACTTCTGTTCACTTGACATCGAAATCTTCTGCTTATACATCTCAAACAAGAATTTAGTAGACTGCCCATGCATTTTACTTCTAGGTACCCTATGATGAACTAGTCAATGCCACAAGTCTCTGAAAAGTCAAATTATATTGAATGCTTCTTTAAGTCTGCTGTCCATTATGATGGCCATGCCCACCTTGTCTCTTGGTGATTAACTGTCACCACAGGACTTCTGCCAAGTTGGGATTGGGTCATCCCTAATGTATGTAAGGATTCCAGGTCAATGATAACATTTCCCACAGTAATATCTAGTCTTCAGAAAAGGGCTACTATGGAGCTCTTCAGGGATGATGGAGCTAGTCCCACAAATTTATTTCTCAAGCTTCTGGTGAAAGATGTGTCTGCTGGGTATTCCTGGGTTGTGTGTATAGGTCTCCCATGATAAATGCATTCTAACATTCCCCTCTCTCTAAGCCTCTGGTTCCCCTCAACTACATTATACCAGGGTAGTTCTGGCATTCCAACCTCAGGTGGTGTCAACCACCTTCTGATCCATTTGTCAGCTAAGCTTTCAATCTGTTAATGCCCTTTCTAACCCTTTGAGTTACGACATTGAATGCAGACTCTCTTCTTCTTGGACCCATATCAATAAATTCAGCTTCATCTGACTTTATATTACCTCCAACATTATCCTATGCACATCATATCCATTCCCACACCTAATCCCTTGATTTATGGCTATATAGACTAGAAAAATGGTGCAGTTCTTTGGAGCATAGCGTACCTTTCCATAGGTCACACTTTATACCTCACCTTTTGGGGCCTGTTAGGAATTTAGTCTAGTTATAAGTTTGAAGAAAAGAAGGGTGGTGGGGCTGGGTCATGAAAATAGATTGAAATGCCTTTCAAGCCAATTACCTCAGGGCATTCCATTGAAGTGTCATCTGGTGAAATAGAATTAATCACACCTGACAGAAGAGTGAGGGCTCTTTCCTCAGGGAAGGTGGTTACAGGGTGTGTTGGTTTGTGTCTGTTGTGTACCCCAGAAAAGCCATGTCCTTTGATCCTCATTCAATGTTATTGGGTGGTATCTTTGTTCCCGTGGAGATGTGATCTACTCAATTGTTGGTGGTAACTTTTGATTAGGTCGTTTCCACAGAGAAGTGACTCCACTCTCCACTCTCCATTCAAGGTGGGGATGTTTACTGGAGACTTTTAAGGGGGAACTATTTTGGAAAAAGCTTGAGAGTCTCCAGAACCAATAGAGCCCACACAGTTAGAGACCTTTGGAGAAGAAGAAGGAAATCACACCAAGGGAACTTCATGAAATGAGAAGCCAGGAGAGAAAGCTAGAAGATGTCATGATGTGTCCTCCCAACTGAGAGATAAACCCCAAATGTCTTCAACCTTTCTTGAGTGAAGATAACTTCTTGTTGGTCCCTTGTTTTGGACATTTTCACAGTCTTAGAACTGTAAATTTGCAACTTAATAAATTCCCCTTTTTGAAAATCTATTCCATTTTAGGTATATCACATTCTGGCAGCTTGCAAACTAAGACACAGGCTTAGCAGGCAGTGAAGGTTTGTTTATTTGCATTATGTGGAGGTTGGATGGCAGAGTCCTCTGAGAAGACTGGAGGCTGTGAAGCTGTTTCCTCAAGGCAAACTGGAGCTCAGGAAATTCTTTCCTCTAAGCAGTCCATTATAGATCTAGCTAACCAAGTCTTAGCAGATTCCAAGGATCTTGTCTCTCCATTGACATAATTATCAAGACATATCACCATCCCACAGTTCAGGATCCCATTTTTTTTTCAATCAAAGCCCTTACTTTAATAGCAGACACCCTGCAAGGTTGACATTTTAGTTTACATTGTAAATCTGCTACTCACACAATGAGACTTTGCATCTGGTTTTCAAAGATTTCAAGTCTGCTACCCCAGGAAATGAACTTTTCTTTCAAGCTACACATGGAAACTTTTACATCATTCATATGGCACTGAAGTTTCAAATTTAAAACCTTCAGCTCATTTCTTTCCCTCATCACTGTAACCAGTGTATTTACAACAACCAGCCAACATCATTATACCACTTAATTCTTCAAAACTCTGTAAATGTGTCAAAAACATTTTCACCCAGAGGCTTGCCTCATATGCACAGAATTAGTGGAATCTAATGATGATATTTTGAGTGTTTCTTTTACCAGCTCACTCCGTGGACTGTCAGTGCCACTTTGATTATTGGAAATAGAGCCATTAGTACCTATGAGTATGGTAAGAGTAGAAAACCTATAGTAAAAACCCATTTTTAAGATTCTGTTTCACAGGAACCATTACTGGTACCAAGCTGTATTAGTCAGGGTTCTCTATATAAACAGAACCAACAGTAGAGATTTGTAAATAGAAGATTTATTAAGGTGTCTCACAGAACCATGGAATGTGAGAGTCCAAAATCCATAGGGAAGGCTGGGAAGCTGGCAGCTCCAATGAAGCGTCTGAATGAGCACTACAGGAGACACTTGCAGGCTGAATAAGCAGTGAAAGTGTTTCTCTTCTTCCTTAACAACCCTCAACTGACTGAATTACCCCATTGTGAGAGACACACCTTAGTTGATCACAGATATAATCAGCCACAGATGCAATCAGTGGACTGATGATTTAATCAACCAGCTATGAAATATCTTTGCAGCAGTGATCAGGCCAGTACTTGCCTGAGCAGAGAACTGGCATAATCATTTGGCCAGGTTGACACCAGAACCTAACTATTATACTGGCAGAATGGGTAAAAAAGCAATACCCAACTCTATGATTTCTGCAGAAGACTTCCATTAAGTTCAAAGATACATGTGGCTTGAAAGTGGAAGGATGGGCAAAAATATGTCAATCAAGTAGTAAACATAAGAAATCAGGGGAAGGTATACATACATCAGATAAAATAGACACGAAATCAAAGACAATCACAAACACATTATATACTAATAAAGGGACAACACAACTAAAAGTTCTAAATATTGAAATTATACAAGCACCTAATAGCATACTTCTAAAATATAAGAAGCAAATAATGACAGATTTGTAGGAAAAAACTGACAATACTATAATAATTGTAGGAGATTTTAAAACACCACTATCACTAATGGACAGAACAACTAGTCATAAGATCAATAATGAAGCAAAGGACTTGAATCATACACTAAAATAACTAAACTTAACCATCTTAGATAGAACACTGCACCCAACACAAATAAAATACAAATTCTTCTCTAGGGAACAATGATCTTTCTCCAGGATAGGCCACATTCTGGCTCACAGAATAAGTCTCAATACATTAGAAAATAATGAAATCATGCAATATAATTTCCCCAACCACAATATAATGAAATTAAATAACAAAGGGAAAATGGAAACCTACAAATATGTGGAAACAACATACTCATAAATATTCAATGGGTTAAACAGGACATAACAAGTGGATTTAGGAAATAACTTGAAGTGAATTAAAATGAAAATAGAACATACCAAAACTTAAAGCATGCAGTGAATGCAGTGCTGAGAGAGAAATTTTTATCTCTAAATGCTTATTTTGAAAAAGAAGAATGACTTCAAATCAGATCCCTAACTTAACAACTGGGAGAACAAGAAAAAGAAGAACAAATTAGCCCAAAGTGAGCTGAGAGAGGGAAATAATAAATATTAGAGAGGAGATACATAAACAGAAAGAGTCAACTAAATGAAAAATTGATTCTTTGATCCAGCAATAAAATTGACAAGGCATTAGCAAGACTGATGAAGAAAAAAAGAGAGAAGGCACAAATAATTACAATCAGAAATGAAAAGGGATACATTTCTACTGAATCCATTTAAATTAGAAAAAGAATATAAAGAAACCATGAATAATTGCATGCCAGTAAATTAAATAACAGATTAAATGGAAAATTCTTTAAAAAACACAAATTTCTACACTGATTCAAGAAGCAATAGAAGATTTCAACAAATTACTACTTTAGGAATTGAATCAGTAATAAAAAATTTCTCAGCAAAGAAAAGCCCAGGATTAGACGACTTCACGGTGGAATACTACCAACATTATAAGAAAACTTAACTCCAATTCTGCTCAAACTCCTGCAAAACATTGAAGAGGAAGGAATGTCCCTTAATTCCTTCTACAATGCCAACTTCATTCTCATAACAAAGCCAGAAAAAGAAATCACATTAAAATACTGCAGATTAATAACTACTATGAATATAAATACAAAACGCTCTTTAAAAGGGTGGGCTATGGTGGCTCAACAGGCATAGTTCTTGCCTGTCATGCCAGAGACCCAGCTTCGATTTCAATCTAGCTGCATAGTAAAATAATTATACACCATAGTCAAGAAGGATATATTCCTAGCATGTAAGGTTGGTTCAACATAAGAAAATCAATTAATATAATATACCAAATTAACCCAATGAAGGGGAAAAATACAATCATCTCTATTAATTTCAAAAAAGCTCTTGACTAAATCCAGTACCACTTCTCGTTAAAAACTGTTATAGCATGAGGAATGGAAGCAACTTCTTTAACATGATAAAAGTGTATACAAAAAGCCCATCTCTCACATCATACTTAATTGGGAAAAGACTGAAGGCTTTCCTTCTAAGATCAGGAACTAGACAAGGACTTTTATTCAATATTTTACTAGAAGTTCTTGCCAGAGGATTTAGGCAAGTGAAACCATTAAAAAGACATGCAAATTGGAAAGGAAAAAGTAAAAATTTCCCTATTTGCAGATAATATGATCCTATACACAGAGAATCATGAAAATATTATGGCTTATCTAGAGCTAAGAAATGAATTCACCAAAGTAGTGGGTTCAATATCAACCCCTAAAAATCAATACTATTTTATACACAAGCAATGAACAATCACATGAAGAAATAAAATTCCATTCATAATAACAGTTAAATGAATGAAATATCTAGGAAAAACCTATATAAAGGTGACATGTAAGTGTCAAACATAGAAAACTACAAAATATTGCTGAATGAAATCAAAGACCTAAATAAATGGAAGAATGTTCCATGTTCATGAATTGAAAGACTAAATATAATTAAGATATCAATCCAGAAAAAATAGTTATTCTACTCTCCAGGGTTTTGGAGCAGCCAGAAGAAAAATATCTGAGATAGTGAAGTGGTAACCCATAACAAACTCTTAAATTTGTTCTGTAACTACTTTTTGAGGTGTATTTTTAAAATAATTGTTTTTTCTTTCTCTTCTTTGCATGTATGTGATATTTAATGATAAAAAAGTTTGAAAAAATATATCAATCATACTCAAAGCAATTTATAGATCCAATACAATCCAATCTAAATTCCAACAACCTTCTTTACAGAAATAGAAAAACCAATCATAAAATTTATGTTGGAAGGGCAAAGGGCTCCAATTAGCTAAAGTGATCTTCAAGAAGCAGAATGAAATTGGAAGGATCATTCTTCCCTATATAAAACTAATTACAAAGTAATCAAAACAATATGATCCTGGAACAAGGACAGGCATAGAACAATGGAATAAAATTGAGGGTTCCGAAGTCAACTTTCACATTATGGTCAACAAATTTGTTTTCTTACCTTTAAAAACGTCAATTTGACATCTTATTTAATTCCAAGAAAATAAAACATAAAATAAAGATGAAAGATGAAAGAATTATTGAATGAACACAAGACTCTCATTGCTTTATCTCATATAGTTCTATGCAAATTTTTCTTTATTGCTTTATCGTATGTCTGTTCATATATGTCAGACTTTATCCCATCCAAACATCATTATTTTTTTAATTAGTTACATTTCAATTAATTTGCATACATTGGTTCTGTTCATGCCTAACACTTCAGTATGCATATATTAACTGAACTTAATTTATATATATTTTTGTTTTAGACATCTATAAGCAGTTATTCATGAAAATAAAATTTATAGCATCCATTGGTTTTGAGAAACATAAACACCCATACATCTTCACCCTCCAAGAATGTCACCTCAGTCTTCTTTAATAAATCTTCACATTGCACTCCTTACCAAGACACAACTATTAGGCTATTTATTTATTCTTTTATATGTCATGGTTAATTTTTCTTGCTCTAAACTTTTTTTGTCTTTATTTTGTTACTCATCTACCCAACACTGGATGAAGGGAGTGCCAGTCACAACGTTTAACAATCACAGGGTCAAATAATAAAAGCTATATAGTTATACAATCATTATCAAAGATCAAGGCTACTATATCACAGTTCAACAATTTCAGATATTTTCTTGTAGTCATTCTAATACATTAGGAGTGAAATAGAAATACCTATATAATGAGTCAGTAGTCATAATAATTTGTTAAATACTAGTTTCTCTTTTAAACCTCATCTCTCTCATTTGATCATCCTCTCAATCTTCAGGGAAATCTGAACAATGACCATTTTGACTATTTCATGCTAAAAAGGGGTGTTAACCCTATGGGGTAGAAGACTGAGAACGGTTGATGTTTTTGGAGATGCTGGCATCTCTGGATTTCCAGGTTTATCTAGCATAAGAACAATCTGGAGGCCTTAAGTTTCTGAAAAAATAAAATTGATAGGGAAAACATTTATTTAATCTTAGAGCTCAGTGTATTCTTTAATGTACAAAGACTACTGGTATAATCACACAGTTATGCATTCATAATGACAATCTGTATGAGAACATTTTTATTTCTTTCACCAAGTAGCACAAAGAGGGGAAAAAAAGGAGTTTCAAGACAACAATAAAAATCCCATGTGACCCTTATACCCTCCTCATACTGACATTTAGCATTGACATTTGCCTTTGTTAAAATTATGAATGAATATTACAATGCTACTGATAACTATAGACCCTAGTTTGAGTTTATTGTATTTTTTCCATATATCATCATTTTTCGCTCTTTGAAATGGTGGGTTTCATTTGTTCTTCCTTATGTAAAACTTCCTTATGCTTGTACATTTAATCACTATCATATCTGATCTAGGTTTCACTAAATTATAGAGTCCCAGGTTTTACCCTCTTCCCTCCAGTGTCATACATTCCCCTAGTTTAATTCTTTCAACAACACTCAAAGTCAGCTTTGTCCAATAAACTTACAGTATTGTGCTACAATCACTGAGTTTTGTCTATTCATTTCTGAATAATTATGATCAAAATTGTTGGTCATTCTGTACTCCTGAAGCATCAATTGCTCAATCTCCACCCTCTTTCTTTCTCCCGATAACCTGAGTTATCATCTTAAAATCTTAGAGTTTACTAAATATAATTAGTTTATATTAGTGAGTACATGAAATACTTGTCTTTTTTCTGGCTTTTTTCGCTTAATATAATATTCTCAAGTTTTATCTACATTATTGCAGGTGTAATGACATTATTGCATTTTACAGCTGTGTAATATTCCATCACTTGTATAGGTCATTGTTTGCTTATTCACATGTCCATTGATGGACATGTGGGCTGTTTCCATCTCTGGACAATCCTAAATAATGCTACCATAAACATTGCTTTGAAACTTTTCTTTCATATCCCTGCTTTTATTTCTTCTGACTATATCCCAAGTAATGGAATTGCTGGATCAAAGAGTAATTCTTTACTTAGCTTCCTGAGGAACTGCCAAACTACATTCTAGAGTGGCTGTGTTATCCTTCCTTCCCACAAGCAATGAATAAGTGCACCTATTTCTCCATACCTTCCCCAGCACTTGTACTTTTCTGCACTTTTTTTTATAATGGCCATTCTAGTAGGCATGTGATGATATCTCATTGTGGCTTTGATTTGCATTTCTGTAATCAAATTGAGACACAAAGTTGAGCATCTTTTCATAGGATGTGAGTCACTTGTATTTCCTCTGTGGAAATGTGTCTATCAATGTCTTTCACCCATGTTTTGATTGGGTTGTATGTCTTTTTGTTGTTTAATTGTAGTATCTATTTTTGTATTCTGGATATTAAACTCTTAGCCAATATGTGTTTTCCAAATATTACCTCCCATTGCATAGGCTGCCTTTCTACTTTCCTGACAGAATCCTTGGATGCAGAAACATATTCAATTTGAGGAGATACCATTTATCTATTTCTTCTTTCATTGCACACACTTTGCGAGTAAGGTCTAGGACACCACGTTCTACCAAACAATCTTCAACATATCTCCTTATATTTTCTTCTAATAGTCTTAGTTCTAATGTTTAGGTCTTTGATCCATTTTGAGTTAATGTTTGAATAAGATGTAAAATAGGGGTCTTTTTTCATTCCTTTGGCTATGGACTCCAAGCACCATATGTTGATGTGTCTGTTTTACCCCAGTTGGGTCAACTTGACTGCCTTATCAAAAATCAGTCGTCCAGGGGTGGTACAAGGGTAGCTCAGTGATAGAATTCTCACCTGCCGTGTGAGAAACCAAGGTTTGAGTCCTTGAGCCTGTGCTTGCCCCCCCCCCAAAAAAAATATCCGTTGTCCATAGATGAGAGAGTCTATTACTGAACACTTAATTCAATTCCGTTCATCAGTATAACTATCTTGATGCCAGTACCATACTGTTTTGGCCTCATAACTTTTCAATATGCTTTGAAGTCAGGTAGTTTAAGATCTTCTAACTCATTTTTCTTTCTCAAATACTTTTTAGCTAATCAGGGAAACTTCTTCTTCTAAAAAAATTTGGTTATTGATTTTACTATTTTTACAAAGTAAGTTGTAGAGATGCTAATTGACTGTATATATCAGTAAGGGTAGAATTGATATTTTAACTCTATTTAGTTTTCCAATCCATGAATAAGGTGTGTCCTCCTATTTTTAGGTCTTATTTGATTTATTTTAACAATGATTTATAACTGTGTGTGTATAGGTCTTTTGAGTCCTTGGTTAAATTTATCCCTAATATTTTATTCTTTTTGTTGCTATTGTAATTGGAATTTTTAAAATTTCCCCTTCAGATTCTATATTACTAGTATACAAAGACATATCTGAATTTTACATATTAATATTGTATTCTGCCACTTTGCTGTACTCATTAACTAGCTGTAGTAGCTTTTCTATAGGTTTTTCAGGATTTTCTATATATATGATCATCTCATCTGCAAACCAATAAATTTTACTTTTCCCTTCCAATTTAAATGACTTTTATTGATTTTACTTGCCTAATTGCTCTAACTAGAACTTCCAGCACAATGTTGAATAACAATGTTGAGAGTGAGTATCCTTGTCTTGTGAAGCCATCTGGTCTTGGATTGTGTTTGTTGGTAGTTTTTAAATAACTTCGTTGATCTCTTGTGATTGGCTTGTTGAGATCTTTTAACTCTTCTTGAGTTGTTGTTTTTGCAGGCATTTCAGGGAAGTTGTCCATTTCATCTAAGTTGTCTATTTTTTTAGCATATAGTTGCTCATAGTATCCTCTCATTATCTCCTTTATTTCTGAGGAGTCAATAATTATGTCCATCCCACTTTAGATTTTATTTATTTGAATGTTCAGATTTTTTTCTTTGTCAGCGTAGCTAATGGGTCCATTGATTTTATTGATATTCTCAAAGAACCAGTTTCTGGATTTGCTGGTCCTCTCCTTTGTTTTCATGTTTTAAGATTCATTTAATTTCTTCTCTAATCTTGGTTATTTCTGTCCTTCTGTTGCTTTGGGGTTTGTTCGCTATTCATTTCTTTAACTCCTACAGGTGAGCAGTTAATTTCTTGAGTTTTGCCCTTTTTTTTCTTTTTTTAATATAGGCACTTAGGACAATGAAATTCCCTCTCAGCCCTGCATTTGCCACATCCCATAAGTTTTTATCTGTTGTGTTCTCATTTTCATTTGCCCCCAGCTATTTACTGATTTGTCTTGCAATTTCTGCCTTGAACCACTGGTTGTTTAAGAGTGTGTTGTTTAGCCTCCACAAATTTGTGAATTTTCCAGCCTTTTGCCATTTATTGATTTCCAACTTCATTCCCTTATTATCTGAGAAAGTGTTTTGTGTGATTTCAATCTTTTTAAATTTAATGAGATGTGCTCTGTGACCCAACCTATCCTGGAAAATGATCCATGAGCACTTAAGAAAAATGTGTATCCTATTGGTGTAGGGTGCAATGTTCTGTAAATATCTGTTAACTCTAGTTCATTTATCATATTATTCAAGATCTCTATTTTTTTGTTGATCCTCTGTCTAGATGTTCTATCCATTGATGTGAGTGGTATACAGAAGTCCCTGACTATCATTGTAGAGATGTAAACTTCTCCCTTTAGTGTTGTCAGTGTTTGACTCATGTATTTTGGGACACTCTGGTATGTACATAAATATTTATGATTGTTATTTCTTTTTGATGAATTCTACCCATTATCAATATACAGTGTCTTCTTTGTCTCTCTTGCTTTACATTTGAAGTTTAACTTATCTGATAATAGGATAGCTACCCAGCCACTTTTCTTTTAAGTCTGTGCAAAATATCTTTTTCCAAGTTTTCACTTTCAACATAACCTTATCCTTGGGTGTAAAGGGAGCCTTCTATTGACACAATATAGGTAGATTCTGTTTTGTTTTGCTTTTTTTCCTTTTCTTTTTTGTCCATTCTCCCTGTGTCTTTTGATAGGGGAGTTTAATCCATTGACATTTAATGTTATTACTGTAAATGCAATACTTTCCTCAACCATTTTCTTTTTTAAATTTTATATATCAGATCTTATTTTTTTTTATCTTTTTGTAAGCTTTCTTACTTTTTTTACCCTTATGATAATCTTCATTTCTACATTCCCCTCCAAACCTCTCTGTGTAGCACCCTTGTGCTGCTTTAAAAGGATTATTTGCCATAGAAAAGCCATGTTTTAATCCTGATCCAATCTTGTGGCAGCAACCTTTTCTTTTAATTCCTATTCAATAATGTAAATTGACATATTTTGATTAGAGTGTCTACATGGAGATGTGACACACTCAATTGTGGGTATTAACCTTTGATTAGATGGAGATGTGATCCCACCCATTCCAGGTTTTTTTAAATTAGTTTACTGGGATCCTTTAAAAGAAGAATCATTTTGGAGAAAGCTACACAGCAGAGAGCTCACACAGCCATAGAACTTTGGAGATGAAGAAGGAATATGCCCTCAGGGGAGCTTCATGAAGCAAGAGGCCTGGGGAGGAAGCTAGTAGACATCACCATGTACACCATGTACACCATGTTGGGAGAGAGACTCCAAACTTCATCAGCCTTTCTTGAATGAAGGTAAACTTTTGTTGGTGCCTAAATTTGGACATTTTTAGACATGTTTTAATTGGGACATTTTCATGGCCAAACTGTAAATGTGCAATTTAATAAATTTTCCCTTTTTTAAAGTCATTCCATTTCTGGTATATTCCATTCCAGCTGCTAGCAACTAGAACAACTCCCTCTAGTATTTCTTGCAGAGCAGTTGTGTCATTCACAACCTCTCTCAGCTTCTGTTTATCTATAAATATTTTAAACTCTCCCTCCTTTCTTTGGGGAGCAGGCACTGGGAATTGAACATGGTCTCTGGCATGACAGGTGAGAACTCTGCCTGCTGAGCCACGATTTTTGAAGGATAGTTTTTCTGGATATAAAATTATTGGTGGCAGTTTTTCTCTTTCTGTCTCTTAAATATATCATACTATTGCCTTCTTGCCTGTATGGTTTCTGCAGAGAAATCTTCACTTAGTCTTATTGAGTAACCCTTGTATGTAATGAATCACTTCCATCTTGCTGAATTCAGAATTCTCTCATTTTGTTTTTGACATTTGGCAATCTGATTATTAAGTGTATCAGAATAGGTCTATTTGGATCTATTGTATTTGGGGTATGCTGTGTTTCTTGTACCTGAAATATTATTTCTTTCATAAAAATGGGAAATATTCAGTGCTTATATCCTTCAGTATTCTTTTTGCCCATTTTCTCTTATCTTCTTTGGGACACACATTGCAAATATATGCATGTGCTATGTCATTCAATTCCCTGAGACCTTTCTCATATTTTTCCATTCTTTGCCCTATCTGTTCTTTTGTGTGCAGGATTTCAGATGTCCTATCCCCAGTTCAGTAATATTTTCTTTAGTGTCTTCAAATCCACTGTAGTATGCCTCCATTGTGTTTTTTATCTCTTCCATTGTGCCTTTCATTCCTATAAGTTCTGCCATTTGTTTTGCAAGCATTTGTGTTCTGTATGGTCACCCAATGTCTTCTTCATATGCTTCATCTTTTTTGCCACCTTTTCTTCTCCTCATTAAACTTATTTAGAAGATCTGCTTGAACATCTTTAATTAGTTGCTTAAACTCCTGTACCTTATATGAAGTTTTAGTTTGTACCTTTGACTGGATCATATCTTTGTGCTTCCTAGTACGACTTATGATTTTTGCTGGTGTCTAGACATCTGGTTTTCTTGATTACCTTATTCTGGAGGTCATTTTCTCCCTTTTTTCTAGGGTTTTCTTGATGCTTGACTTTATTCTCTATCTGTTCTTTGATGTATGGTTCAATTAACTCTAGACCACTAACATAGCTTCTAATTAATTCATCAGACTACTTCAGGTCTTGTTTTTCTCATTCTTGGCCTGCCTAAATGGAATTTGGCATGTGTGCTGTTGTTTCACTACCAGGAAGAAAACTCTCTCTTTCTTCTTCCTCCTCAGGAACAGCATCTGATATTTCTTCTGTTTCCTTTTTGGTCTCTATATATTTTTAACACACCTTCCATTATCCTTAGCTACTTTTAGCTAGGGGTCTTGCTCTGGAATAAGGGTCTCCCAAGATGGGATCAATACCAGTCAGATTTCCCCAGATATGACAGCCACAGGACTCATGAAAGAGGCATAATCTGTATCAAGGTTCCCTGGGGATAAAACCCAGCAGAGTACTAATCATTCCTGTGAAGCCTCTTAATTATACGCTTTTCTTGTTCTGCCCATCAGATGGCACTTGTCAGCCTACTTTTGTCCAAAGGCATAAAGTGATACTGTGTCTTAATTCTCAGCAAACACTGTCCCTGCCAGGGTTATGTTTGAGACAGAGTCTAAGCCTAAAGATCGACTTAAATTGATTTGGTTCTTGAGCTCCAGGGGTCTGAATTCTGTAAGTAATATTTGCTGGGCCTTGACCCCTTTTTTGGGATGTGAGCAAGCATTATTCATCTCCCTATTTCCTGCAGGCTGGAAAAATGACAGGTCTCTCTAACAGCCTCCTTTTCCCCACTACCATGAATGTGTGTGAGACTGACCTGGTTCCTCTTTTTATAGGTTTAAACTGTTACATGTTTGAGACAGCACAGTCACTGCTTTTTGTAGGTTGAAACTGCTGCTGATATCCCAAACCCTGGGGTCTAAATTCTGTGAATGAGAGCTGCCATTTGGACTCAGCCTCGTCTCCCCCTTTTTAGGGATTATACACCCTTTAAAGAACTATCCCCTTCACCCAATTTGTTCCTTTGTCTCTCAGGCATTCCTTAATACCATGCTTGCCAGGAACAGTGCTGAAAACTGAGATGCCTTCTGCGTTCTCTAATGAACTGCTAAAAAGTAAAAGAAGGTGAAGAAGAAGGAGATTGAGGAGGAGAAGGAAGGGGAAGGGGAAGAAGAAGAAGAAGAAGAAGAAGAAGAAGAAGAAGAAGAAGAAGAAGAAGAAGAAGAAACCCTTTTCAGAGCTGGTCCTCAACCCTCCAAGTGTTCACCAATTAATAGTCAGAGTTGGTACTCAGCTTTATGTGCCACTTTCCATGGGGCAAAGTCTTTTTCCAAGATTCTGAGCTCAGTCAACTCCAATATCTTTTGCTTTTTTTGTCAGCTCCACCTCCTTGCTACTGGGGAGAGAGCTCCCAGATTCTTTCATATTTGCCTTGTAGCTTTATCATTCACAAGACTTGTATTAAGCATTCCAAAATTGTTAATCAAATGTGCAATTGGAGCTTGGTTGAGCTCTCATTCCCTTGTTCCTAGTAAGAGAGATCTTATGTTTCTCATTGGGGAGAGACTATAAAGCAGCTTACCATACCATTGGGAGAGGGTCACCAGCTTTCACAGCATGGAAGAATTTACTTACAGTTCTGTGCTATGATCACTGCACTTCCCCTGGTCCATGCTGGTTTAAAGTGTGCATCACAGAAGTCTTCCAAAAATATGTTCCGGAGAGTTTCTGACTATTTACTAGCTTCCCTTGAAGGCAAACTAAATCCAAGCCCTCCCTGTGCCAGCATCTTGCCCCATTTCCATCATATTTTTGACAAAGGGCCAAAGATTAGTGAATTGGGAAAGAATAATCTCTTCAACTAATGGTGCTGAGAAAACGAAATTCCCATTTGCAGTATGCATATAAATATATGTATTTATATGTATATAGTGCAGACTCCTAATACATAAGTATACACAACTCAACTCAAAATGAATCAAACACTGAAGTATTAGAGCCAGAACTATCCACCCCCTACAAGAAAACATAGGGAGCCATCTTTAGGACTATGTGTTATGCAATAGTTTCTTAGACTTTACATACAAATTGCAAACAACAAAAAAATAGATAAATGGGACTGCATCAAAATTACATTTTTTTTGTGCCTCAATTGACTTTCTCGTGTAAGTAAAACAATAATGTCCTCAATGGGAGAAAATATTTGGAAATCACATATCCAATAATGATTTAACAACCAAATCTAAAAAGAAATCATACAACTCAACAATACAAAGGCAAATAACCTGTGTCAGTTTGAAAGTATTATGTACTTCAGAAAAACCATGTTTTAATCTTGATTCAGTCTTGTGGAGGCACCATTTCTTTTAATCTTGATTAAACAATATATGATGGAAAACTTTGATTAGTTTATATCCATGGAGATGTGATGCATCCAATTGTGGGTGTGATCTTTGATTCGATGGAGATGTGACTCACCCATTACAGGTGGTTTTGATTAGGTTATTTGAATCTTTTAAAGGAAGATATATTTTGGAGAGAGTCATAAATGACAGCCAACAGAAACATCACAGCAGAAGTGACACAGATGCCAACACTTGGAGAACAGAGAAACAGATATCTGGAGATACTTGAGGACCAGCAGATATTACCATGAGATGTTAAGCAAGCCAGAACCTGGAGAGAGCTAAGATGAGGCAAGAGATGAAGGCCATCCTCAGAGTAGCAAAGTGAGGAAACATGATCAGAACAAAGGCTGAAAGCACAGAGCCCAGGAACAAGGGACCAGGAGATGCCAGCCACATGGCTACCCAGCTGACAGAAGTGTTCCTGACCCATACACCTTCTTTTAATTAAGGTATCTTTTCCTGGATGCCATAGTTTGGATACTTTATAGGCTTAGAACTGTAAACTTTTATTAAATTCTCCTTTTTAAAAACCACTCAAGTTCTCATATATTGCATTCTGGCAGCTTATAAACTAACACACAACTCATTTAAAATATGGAAAAAGAGGTTTGAATAGACATTTCTCAAAAAAAGATATGCAAATGGCCAAAGAGGACATAAGAAGATATACAACATAACTAGCTATCAGTGAGATGTAAATGAAAAACAAAATGAGATATAAATCCACACCTATTAGACTGGCTACTATTTAAAATAAAGGAAAAGAAAATTAGTGCTGGAGAGGATGCAGAGAAATAGGAACTCTCATTCATTGTTGGTGAGAACGTAAAATGGTGTACCTTCTATGGAAGACTAATTGACAGTTTCTCAGAAAGTGATGTATAGAACTACCATATGTCCCTGCCATCCCACATCTAGTTATATATACTAAAGATTTTAAAGCAGGCACTTGAGCAGGTATATCAATGTTCATGGCAGGACTATTCACAACTCCCAAAAATATAAGAACCCACATATCCATCAACCAATGAATGTCCAAATGAATGTGGTATATACATTCAATGGAATATTATTCTGCTATAAAAAGGAATGTCTCTTGATACATGCAACAACATGGATGAACCTTGTAGACATCATGTTCCATAAAATAAGGCACATACAAAAAGATGAATAATGTATTCTCTCACTGATTTGACACAATTAGAATAAGCAAATTCATAGAGTCTGAATCTAGAATATAGGTTACCAGAGAATGGAGTGGAGACAATGAATTAAAGTTAACAGAGAAAATGTGCAGAGTTCCTATTTGGAATGTTTTCCTAATGGATGAGGGTAATCGTTAACACATTTTGAATGTAATTAACCTCAGAGAAGTATATATCTGAGTGTGATTAAAGTGGCAAATGTTAAATTATATATAGTGACAGAATAAAAATTTTAAAAATTCCATGACGCTACATACACAATGAACCATACTATGTCAAACACGAGACTATAGTTAATAGTAGAATTATAAAAATGTTCTGGCATCAATTGTAATGACTGTTCCACACCAATCCAAGATATTAAAAGGGTGATATATGGGAATCCTGTATTTTATGCATGCCATTATAAATGTACAGCTTCTGTAATAAATGGGTATAAAGTCCATATAAAAATTATTATTTCTACTACACTTTGAAAATGATTCTTTGACAAAAGCTAGTGACCATTAACTCCTAGGGGAAAATAAGGTATTTATACTAAGATTCAGGTAACAATCTTCATGAAAATTCATCTTGAAATTACCAAGGTTATTTAATGATATTTCAGAAGATGCAACAAAATAAATAAAACATACAATGGTAAACATGTGTATGCAGGAAGTTTTTATCCATGAATAATATTTATTCACAGTTATCTCAACAAGGATTTCTGAAACATGTTCACGAATGAAAATGACTTGCTGGAAAGACATTACGTTTTGCACTTCTATTGTCATCAGTCGTACAATTGTCTTCATGTACTTTCATTCACATAAGACAATTTTAGGTACATTTGTATTAGGCATATCATATATTGAATATCACATAATACCTATCAGATATAGTATTTACGTATGTAAATATTGCTATTATCTCTAGAGTACAGAGATACATGCCTTTTACTCTAAAGTTGGTGTCTGAACTGATCTTTATTTGAGTGAAGGGTGTAATCTTTCTTTATCATTTAAAAGTAAATGGCATCTCCCAATGTCTTTCAAAATGATAAGCCTATGTCTTAAAATGGTCTTAAATAAAGAAGCAAAGTAGAAAAAAATGAAAAGCATATTGGAAGGAAGAGAATCTTAAAATTCCTGGTGTGCCTTATGTAGCTTCTAATTATTGTCATTACCCTTTCATTCATGTTTCCCAATCAGTTCCTTCCTTTGGTCAAAATTGTTTGCTTTCATCAGTTATTCCATTTGTAACCAGCTACAGGAAATACAAACGTGGCAACAGTCCTGCAATTTGCATTGTTTCCAGAAAAATAATATTTCTTAAGGCTGGGGAAACCTGCCTAGATTTCAAATACCTGCTCTTCAGGTTTAACATAGCTGCCTTCATCTCTTTGTTCCTTAGAGTGTAGATAACTGGGTTTAAAATGGGAGTAAAAATGGTGTAAAACACTGCAAGGACCTTGTCAACTGAATAACTGTTGAAGGGCCACACATAGATGAAGATGCAAGGACCCAATTATAATAGTACCACTGTGATGTGGGCGGTCAGCATGGAGTAAGGCTTTGCCATGCTGGTGGAGGAGTGTTTCCTGACTATGATAAGTATCAAAGTGTAGGAGATGACCAAAAGGACAAAGGAATCCATACAGAGAAAGCCACTGTTTGCCACTATTAGCAGGCTGATGACATAAGTGTCTCTGCAGGCCAGCTTGGTCACTAGAGGGAGGTCACAGAAAAAATTGTCTACCTGATTAGGACCACAGAAAGGCAGGTTAATAGTAAATGCTAATTGGATAGTAGTATGGATGAGGCCAACACTCCAGGAGGTGAACACCAGAATAAAACACACATGGCAGCTCATGATGGTCATGTAGTGGAGAGGTTTGCAAATAGCAACATAACGGTCATAGGCCATGGATACAAGAAACACCATCTCACCACTACCAAATAAGTAGACAAAGAAAATCTGAGCCAGGCAGCCTTTGAAAGAAATAGTCTTGTGCTCTACCAGAAAGTCTGCAATCATTCTGGGGGAAGCAAAGGAGGCAAGATGCATATCTGTAAAAGAGAGGTTTGCAAGCAGAAAGTACATGGGGATGTGAAGATGGGCATCTGAGGTCACAGTGAGGATGATGAAAAGTTGCCCAACAGGATTCCTGTGTAAAGTAGTGAAAATATGACAAACAAGAAATGTTAGAGGTTCTGAGAGCTATAGAGGGCTGGCAACACAAATTCAGACACCTGAGAAATATTTATCTCATTCATTGACTTTGGAAGTGGCTTATCTTCTTTTGTCTGAATAGGAGAGAAACAGATCAAACAATGAAATGGACATGGGTTGCATCCCAGTTTCACCTCAATCTTTAGAGCTTGTTATTCTACTTAAATATATTCATAGATTTTCAGGCATTATTACCAATTGAAGAGACAGCACCTCATCAATCAAAGTGAGAGGCCAGAATGAGACATTGAACTTATGCTCCCAAAGACATGGGATAGTGGTGGTTATCGGGAGGTTCAAATGTGAGAATTTCAACTAACATTTTTATCCAGGGATATGACTTTAAGAAGCCATATCAGTTCATTTAAAAATGAAAATGAATATCTAAAAAGTTGTTTTGACATAAAAATTCCAGTCTCACAATATAGAGAAAAAAACCTATTAGTTTTTTCTGCACCAAATCAACCAAGAATTCCTAATGAGAAAAAAGTTGCTCTTCTATTAGAAAGGATACAATTTTCACAAAATTAAAACTTAATGATGTTAGATTCAAATAATAATGCTGTATTACTTTAAATAAATTTGAAAGACAAAGCTAGTCTGTAGTATTCAGTATAGTGGATGTCATTGAAGAAAGGAAAGGAATAGGAAAGGTGCATGGAAGGATCTTCTGTAGTGCTGGTAATGATCAGTTTCTTAATGAGGTTGATAGTTTTATTGGTTTCAAGAGGTAAATAGAAATAAGAATTGACCTTTTTTTCTTCTCTTCATGATTTCCGAAGACCTCATCCTGCTGGAAAATTTGAAGCAAACTTCTCATTCATAATAAGATAGCTTTGTTTTTTGTTAAATATTTTCAATGAATAAATGCCTATTCAAATCACTCCCAGGTTTTCAAATTTGGGTTATTTGACTTTCTAATACTAAGGTGTAAGAGTCCTTTATAGTTTTTAGTACACTAGTCCATCGTCGGTTATATGATCTTCAATTCTGTGCATTGTCCTTTCATCATTCAGGGCATGGGCTGGCTTAATTCTGATGAAGTCCAATTTAATCACTTTTGTTACATCATTTGTACTTTTGATGTCATATCTAAGAAACCATTGCTTAATCCAAGACATGAAGATTTACTCCTGTACTTTCTTCTATGAGTTTTATTGTTCTGACTCTTATATGCAGTCTTTTGATCCATTTTGAGTTGATTATTGTATATGGTATATGGTACGTTATTCATTTCTAGCTTCATTAATTTGTGGTCAAAGAAGATACACTATGACCTAATAATCATGAAATTTTATGATTTCATTTTTTTACCTACTGAGTTTATTTTATAGCCTATCATACATCCTGTCCTGGAGAATGATCCATGTGCCCTACCAGAATGATGCATATTCTACTGCTATAGCATGAAGACCTCTCTTTATATATATATCTGTTAGTTCTGGCTGGTATAAAGTATCATTGCTGTCTTCTATTTCCTTGTTGACATTTTTCACTAATAGTCTATCTATTATTGAAAGTTGTAATTGAAATCTCCCATTATCAATATAGAACCATCTATTTCTCCATTCACATCTGTCAATATTTGCTTCATATATTTTGAGAATTCTATTAGGTACATATATATTTAAATTTTTTACATTTTTAATTGTTTCTTTTATCAGTATATAGGTACCCTCTTTTTCCCTTATAATGGTTTTTTTACTTTAAGACCAGTCTTTCTGATATTAGGAGAGCTTATTTAGCTCTAACTTGATTTTACTTTCATAGTATATATTTTTTCTGTCCTTTAACTTTCACGTCTTCCCATGTGATAGATATCAGCCTTTCTTCAGCCAAGATATCTTTCATTGGATGCATTAGTTTGGAAATTTTTATGACCTTAGAACTGCAAACCTGTAACTTAATAAATTTCCTATTTAAAACCATTCCATTTCTGGTATATTGGATTCTGGCAACATTAGCAAAATAATATAGATAGTGTGACCAATATATGATCATGTGTGTTTTTTTACATGTCTATCCTGCTTGATATTCTCTGGGATTCTTGTATTTGCATATTCATGTCTTTTGCCAAGTTTGAGAAGTTGTCTGTCATTATGCCCTTGACCTATCATTGTTCCCTTTTCCCTCTTTCTTATCCTTCTGAGACTTCCATAATGCATAGATTGGTACACTTGATGCTGCCACAAACGTGTCTTAGACTATTTTCAGTTTTTATAATTCTTTCTTCTTTTGCTTTAACTTGACACTTTTCAAGTCTCTTGTCATCAACACCACCGATTCTTTCTACTGTTATACTCAATCTGATTTTTAAACACTCCTGGTGATTTTTAATTTCAGTTATTTTGGTCTTCAACTCTAGCAGCTCTGTTTGATTCCTTTTAAAAATGCCTGCCCCTTTACTTAGATTCTCATATTGCTCATTCATTGTTGTGCCAGTTGAAAAGATGTAGGTACCCAAGAAAAGCCATGTTTATATCCTAATCCCATTTTGTAAAGGCAACTGTTTCTTCTAATTCTTATTCAGTACCATATGTTTGAAACCTTAACTGGATCATCTCCCTGGAGATGTGACTCAATCAAGAGTGGTTAAGATGGATTAGGTGGAGATGCATCTCCACCCATTCCAGGTGGATGTTGATTAGTTTATTGGAATCCCATAAAAAGAGGAAACGTTTTGGAGAAAGTGAGAGATTCTGAGAGAGCAGAGAATAACAAAACCACAAGAAGCAGAGTCCACCAGCCAGCAGCCTTTGGAGATGAAGAAAGAAAATGCCTCCCAGGAGCTTTATGAAACAGGAAGCCAGGAGAGGAAGCTAGCAGACAGTTGGGGACACCTGAAGTGGATGCAGCTTGGCGCCAAACTGTCTTGCTGAGAATATCAGGAATGGCACCAGAAGATTATTACATGGCTTCCCAAAGCTGAGCTTCCTTGACATAGAAAATGTTGCCCTTGAACTTTCCCTCAGTAGCCCTGAAGAAGTGTAGCATCTGTGGTTCTTCCCTGATGACATCTTCTCTGGGACACGTTGGAAAAATGACCACCCTCAGAGCCAGGTCCCAACCAGCAGATGTCAGCAATCAAAAGCTGGGATCAGTTATGTTCCTTGTCCACCCTGTTATTGGGAAAGGGGATATTTTCATCCTTCTCTGTCACCAGTGAGCTAGCCAGTGGCTATATCCCACCATGAAAATGGGGATGGGCACCCATAACTGCCTTATGGAGAGATCAATTTATTGGTCTATTTTCACAATTTACCAGCCTCATCCTCCTGCTCTCACTTAGTTGCTGGACTGTGTTGCTCTGGTTTCAAGAGCTGTAAAATTGTGTTTCAGAGAGTGCCTGTTTAATAGTTTTGTAGTACAAAGACTGAATCTAAGTGCTTCCTACTCTGCCATCATCCCAGAATCTTCCCAAATATGTCTTCATAATTTCCTCTTTAAATGTTAATGTAATTCAAGAGTTAAATTACACGGACATGGATATTTCTAAGCAAAGAAGAGAATGTGAATATACAGTTTCATAATTTATTATATATTCATCCTTGACCAAAATCAGGAGTAATTATAGATTTTCTGAGGACAATAATTTAGAAACATGGATGTATATATTAATACTAAATAAACACTTATTTTCCTTTCATTCCTAGTTTATAGTGTGTTCTAGTTTGCTAGCTGCCAGAATGCAACATACCAGAAACAGAATGGCTTTTAAAAAGAGGAATTTAATAAGTTGCTAGTTTATGGTTCTAAGGTTGAAAAAATGTCCCAATTACAGCAAGTCTACAGAAATGTCCAATCAAAGGCATCCAAGGAAAGATACATTGGTTCAAGAAGGCCGATGATATTCAGGGTTTTTCTCTCATCTGGAAAGGCACATGGCAAACACGGCATCATTTGCTAGCTTTCTCTCCTGGCTTTCTGTTACATGAAGCTCCCTGGGAGGTGTTTTCCTTCTTCATCTCCAAAGGTCGCAGGCTGGTGGACTCTCTGCTTCGTGGTGCTGCTGCATTCTCTGTTCTCTCTGAATCTCTTTCATTCTCCAAAATGTTTCCTCTTTGATAGGACTCCAATAAACCAATCAAGACCCACCCAAATGGGTGTAGACATGTTGTCACCTAATCCAGTTTAACAACCACTCTTGACTGAATCACGTCATCCAGGGAGATGATCTGATTACAGTTTCAAACATACAGTATTGAATAGGGATTATTCTACCTTTACTAAATGGGATTTTGATTAAAACATGGCCTTTCTAGGGGATATAGTTCCTTTCAAACAAGCACATAGTGTTACTTCCCCAGGACAATGATAGACCGATACTTAAAGTACTTACTAGTTCTCAGAGCTACACTATAGTCTAAATCACTATGTGATTGTACTGGGGCTAGTGTAGGTGATACAGCGCTGGCAGCAAGCTTGTTTGCTGTTTTATTGGTCAATTTTTGACAGTAACCTTTAATAATCCTTAATACTCTTTTGCCTCTCTAAGTATTGTACCCACAAATACTTTTCTTTTAAAATCTATTTTGTAATTAAAAAAAGAGAATATATTTGCATCAATTTGGGTACTCTGCAAAACCACAACCATATAAGTATTATAATATATTTCTTTGGGGAAATAAGTGTTAAGGGGAAAATAAAAACAAAGCAGAGGTAGACAGTGAAAGCCTTCGGAAAATAATGCCAATATGTCTCCTGTGAAACAAGGAAAAGATGGAAGAATTGGGCATTGTAGACTCAGACTATAGTGTAGCTCTGAGAACTTCTTGAACAGGTTAATAGGGGATCCCAGAGCAAAAATTTGCCATTGGAGGGATTTGACATTGGGTAGGAATGGCCTGGCTCTGGTATGTTCACACATGTCAATTACCAGCTGGAAGTACCCTAGGAGAGTGTGACTATAGAATGGATGCTACATTGTGATCTGAAGTCACCACAGCAGGAAGCAGCCAGCTAACTATACTCCACAATGCAAGAACTCTCTTGAAGAGAGCTGAATGGTGTACTCCAATGGTTAATACAGTGTTAGATATTATATTTCTCTCATAGTGTGGACTTCACTTCACTTGAAGACTTAATTTGATTTTGGTTGATCTGGAACTTATGCTTTTCATTGACAGAGTCCTTTTGTTTTCTTTCTAATATCTATTTGATTTTTTCTTTTCTTTTTTTTTTTTTTTTTGCATGGGCAGGCACTGGGAATCAAACCCGGGTCTCTGACATGACAGGTGAGAACTCTGCCTGCTGAGCCACTGTGTCCCACCCTATTTGATTTTAACACCCTATTAAATGTACATTTATATTCCTTTTTATTAAGAAACAATTCTTGCATTCATCAAGCTTGCAATCGTTTGATGAATACAGAAATGAAATAGGCAGCGAATTGTGTTGAATGCCATTTGAGGAGAAAAACTTTCCTAGACTTGAGAAGTTTATAGGACATGTAACTTTTAAACAAAAATGTTGGTTATGAAGAATAACAATTTGTTTCTATATTTTTATACATCCTATTTATTTTACTGGCCAGGCTTTCCAATGAAATGGAAACACTAATGGTGATAGGAAGCCAATTGTTCTCATTATCAAAATTAGGGAAAAGCTTCAAACAGTTCATCATTAATTATAACTTGTACTGGAAAATTGTGCAGATACTCTTCAGCAGCCTGAGTCATTATCTTTCTTCACCTAATGTTAAGTAAAAATAAAGTGATTTCCTTGTCCATGCCCTTACCAAAAACCAACCAACCAGCCAAACAAAATTCCAACAAGTGATGTTGCAATAATGGGATACTCATATGGAAGAATAATGAAATCTGACTCCAGCATGCAGCAAAGAAATTTTTAAAAAATGTAAAAAACAAAAGAAAATGACAACCTGCATTTGGCATTGCCAGAGTGATTCTCTTTCTAAGAAGGGCATTTCCAGAAAACAAAAACAATTACCTACATGGGTTTTCAAGAAAATGGAACACAGCATACAAGGTTGCAGATAAGCAACACCTAGTGATGAAATTAGTTTAGATCCACTAGAGATAGCTCAGCAGAATAGACAAGCACACCATATTAATCAAAGTATTTCTGTTCCCCATTTTGTATGACTTCACCTAGGGCTATGGAAACAAAGAAATGGTGGGAATCCTGAAATATGACAATTTAGAGGAAGGGACTTATAGATTTGAAACTGCAATCATTTTGAGGCTGTGCAGCTTGGTTGCTACTTTCTTTTCCTGGACTCTGTAGAGCGTCATCACAGGAAGGGGGTTCCCATTTTTGAAGATAAGATGCTGGCTGTTATCTGTGATGGGTCATGATAAGGCTAGTTCTACAGTTGGTAAAAACGCTATCTTGTTTTCAGCTGCTGCTGTAGGAAGGAAGGTTTTCTGTTGGGTCCTGTGGTGATGCTCAAAGACAGAAAATCTCACAGCAAGCCCACAAGAACAAACAGGTCAGAGTGTACTTTCCTCTTCACCAACTCTGTGATTTCCTGCTGGTAGCCCTGTTAGCACATAAGATGGAGCCAAGTAGGAAACAGAAGTCCGGTTTGCAGAGCCTCAGCTCCAACATCTACAAGCAGAGTATAAAAGGGTGGATTTTTAGCTGTGACAATAATGACTGGGACTGAAAATGTTTTAATTACAGATTCAATTTCGTTAATAAATATAGTACCATTAAGATTTTCTTACATTTGTAACCAGTTTTTAGGAATTTTTCCATGTCATGCAAATTTTTAAATCTATTTGAATAAAGTTGTATAAAATTCCTTTTATATTCTTTTGAGGGACTCTAGCAGTTACAGAGATGCTTCCTTTCTCCTTCCAGGCATTGCTTAAATGTGCAACTTGTATTTTCTTCTTCTTCTAACTTGCAATTTTACTGTTGATTTTAGTAGTTTTGTGAGACAATCAACTTGGATTTTGTTGATTCAATTCTAACTCGTTTTTATTTGATTAATTTTGGTCGCATTAATATTTCTTCCTTCTACTCTCCATAGGTTAAATTTTTGAGACACGTGCTTGGATTGCACATGTGCAGTTTTTCTTTTATAAAATATGTACACATTTGTCCCTGCTATCATAGCTTTACCTGCATTTCATATGTTCCATGTATTATATTTTTATTAACATTCATTTTAAACTTAAAAAATGCAGTGTGATTCTTTTTAAAATATGTATTACTTAGAAGTGAATTATATTGAATTGGTTATGAGTTGAATCAAACTCATATGTTTAGAAACTAGTTTGCATTTCTTGCTTTATACATTTTAGAAAATTAAAAACCATAAAGGTAATTCCTGAACCATCTTGGATTAGGAATATTGTCATTATAAGCCCTTTATTTGTTAGTGTAGAAGTAAATACGAATTTTTCTGTCTTAATTTTTAGGGTGAAGTATAGTGTCCAAATCCCAAGAAATCATGACATTCTTCTGTTCACAAATGTGAAAAAGATATTAGCATACTGTCAAGGTGCACAAGTATAATTTTATTCAGAAAAATATATGCATCATCGAATGGTGTAGAATATATTACATTACAAAGGCGACTTTCCTTGAAAGACAGCACAATGCTGATATAACTGGCCCTACACCTTCTCTCAGGCTGATAACAATAGCCCTAAATGCACATACACAATATTTTAAACATGTTAAGATATGTGTGTGGATATACTTATGAATAAATATTTATACATCTTTTGCTTTTAGAATGAGGTGAGAACTTCCTTAGAAAGCAGAAAATTGATTTGGTATAAAGACCAGCAACATGCAGATTATTTGAGCATTGAAGGAATGGAAAATTCAATTTTATTTTTTTGTTATTGATGGATTCCACTTGGCTTTCTTTTCATCAATACATATTATTTTTGCTTTGAAGTAAGCCATACTTTCCCACTCTCATGGTTCCCCTTCCTTATTTCTTTATTTTAAGATTAATCTATAATAATGAAACTTCTTTATTAACATAGGAGAAGAAATAATATTTCAAAGGGCTGCAAACATTATTACCTGTGTATTTAGGGAAAGATTTTCAAGGATGACTCAACCTTTAAATAAACGGAGAAAACCTGAAAGTTTCAATTAAAGGAATTGAGCTTGAGGAGTACAGAAGCAATATATAATAGTTAGATACATTTATTATTTTTTCTATGTGGGTGAATATCATTCAAATATCTTTACTACTCTTTCTACCTAAGCAAGGATTAGGGTTGATAAATCATGTATTTAAAAATGGGAATAATGAGAAGAAATTCAAAGTGATTTTTCAAGAAATCCATAATCTGGGAAAATGTGTTTAACAAATGGTAGCAATTATCATTTTATCATTATTGTTATTATCTGGTAATCTTGGAACATATACAAATGAATATGTATGCAGGTTATGATTCTCTCTAAAAGGGAGTAACATAAGCATTGGATTTTTGAACATATTTTAATAAGAGAATAAATACAAACCATATATCTGGGAATGCTCTTAGTTTACTTAGGAAAAGGGCACATTTTCAGTTCAGTTTACAGGTCAATGTGTGTCCAAATTTTAGTGTACACAGTAGTTTTCTGATTGTAAGAGAGATCTAAAATGTTTTTCCTTAACCTCTATGCTGGTTTACAAGTCTCATTATGGCATTCTTAATCTCTTTATTTCTCAGTGTGTAAATGGCTGGACTCAGGAGAGGTAATTACTGTATAAAACACAGCAAGAAACTTGTCCACTGAGGAGTTGTTGAGTGGTCACAGATGAAGATGCAGGGACCAAAGAACAGCACCACCAAGGTGATGTGGGAAGTGCAGGTGGAGAGAGCCTTGGAGGCTCCGTCCTTAGACTTAAGGTGCATGGTTGATAGGATATAGGTGTAGGAAATCAGCAAGAGAATGAAGCAGGATATGGCCAAGAACCCACTGTCAGTATTTATCCATATTTTCAGAGTGTGAGTATCCATGCAGGCTAGTTTGATCATCAAAGGGATAACACAGAAAAAATGGTTTACTACTCTAGGTCCACAGAAAGGTAGATACAAAATCAAAACCAGTTGACTCATGGCATGCCCAAAGCCAATGATCCATGATAGTAAAACTAGCTAGATGCACTTTTTTTTGTCCATGATGATGGAGTAGTGGAGTGGTTTGCATATAGCCACATAATGGTCATAGGTCATTGTCACAAGGAACATCATCTCACCTCCTGAAAATAAATGCACAGAGAATCTGACTCATGCAGCCTCCAAAAGAGATGGTTTTATTATCCTTTAGGATATCTCTAGTAAGTTTTGGGGTAGTGACTGAGGCAAGGCAAAGGTCAATAAAGAAGAGGTTGGCTAAGGGGAAGTACATGGGGAATGCAGATGGTGATCAGTCATGATTAAGAACACAACAAGAAAGTTGCCCACAACGGTCATCAGGTAGAGTATAGAAAATGTGCTAATAGGTAGGTCTGCAGCTCCTTTGAATTACAAAGTCCATGAAAAATAAACTCAGGCACCACAGACAGGTTTGCTTCTTCCATTTAGCCTAGTTGCTTCCAATGTGACTCAAAGAGAAAGTGATGATTTAAACATTTCTAGAAGGGAAAGGGAAACTTAATATTCAGGCACTAGAGAGCAGACAAATACCTCTAGAATGCAAAATGTAAATTGCAGTATTGTACAAAGCTCAAAATGGAAGGTAACTTTCTTGAATTCACAAAAGCACACAGCCATGTGATCAAGAATGGGAGTTAATTAAATGTAGGACAGGTCAAATGCATTACCCATAAGAAGTACATTTCTTATGTATATCAATAATAAATAGTCAGTTAAAAATGTGAGAGGCAATGTACATCATAAATAATTTCTCCAACCTTGAATCTCCATCTCTTGGTGTGAATCAGAGGGAAATGTCATGGATTCAGAGATCTAAAACATATTTGAAAGATCTTATTTAATCAGAGTTGATCCAAGATCATAATCTCATGTGAAATTTCTGATACAAAACATACTTATCTGAAATATATCTATTTGTAAGTGGAAATGTATGAGTAGAGTAGATTGAAGCAAAGTCTATTGTGAAGTCTTAATATGCTCACCAAATGGTTTGAGAAAGGCTGTTTATACTCAATAGGAGACCCCAGGTGTTGACTGCACATTTCTAGTATTAGATATTTCCCTGCATTTTTAAATCACCTTGTGAGAGGATATTTCTTCACCCAGAAACGTGAATTGTTTACATACAGTGACTGGTTTTGCTGAGAACGATTTCATTTTTGAGACTAGCTTAAATGACAGATACATGTAAGTTAATTTCATTCCTAATTTCCAGTGAGAAGAAATATATGATTAAGGCTCTTTTGTTTTTTCTTCAACTATGCATCTATATTAAGTTGACTGCTATAAAATATGTTTTCCCAAAGTCAGAAATTCTGATGAATTCTTTCCCTCCCTCCCTTCCTCCCTCTATCCCTTCCTTTCCTTCTCTTTCTTTTACTTTCTCCCTTTCAGTTTATTTACCTTCCTTCCTTCTTCCTTCCTTCCTTTCTTTATCCCTTTCTCCTTCCTTGCCTCCTTTTATCTTTTCTTTTCTCTCTCCCTCTATCCTTCCCCTCCCTCCTTCTACCCCTTAATTTCTTTCTCATCTCTCTTTATCTCTCCATTTCTATATTTAATTCCTATAATTCTTCCAGGCTGAAAAGTGAGATAATGAAATTTCACTAACTAGCACATATTTTGTAGAAGATGCTATTGAAGCACTTTACAAACATTATCTATTTTAATAATTACTACATGTATTGCTCTTTCATAGGTGAGAAAGATTGAATGTTTCAAGTCATAGAGTTAGAAACTGGCAGAGCTTGAATATAAATTAGGTCTATTTGACATCAAAGCGACAATATAATTTTCTTACTGGAACATCTGGTAAAAATGTTGATTTTGAGAAGACTGACATAATAAATCAGACTTTAGAAATAAGAAATCTTATTCTAAGATAAGGTATTTAGAAATAAATATAAATGAACAATACAAATAAGAAAAAATATTCATGCTTGTATTACAATCTTTGCAGTTTCATTGTCTTCAAATTTGACTAGTCTTAGCCTTGTTAATATTAATGACTGAAGGTTTTCTGCATTTACTACTTTGATAAAAATGGTAGAACAAGAAACTCAAAAGTATTTAGAAAACAAGAAGAGGTGAAGGGTCTGTAAAAACTGATATTCCCCAAACTTGGCATCTGGGAAATTCTCAGATAGTAGAGGACAATGTTTACAACTGTACTGTAGGGAGTTCTGCCAGGGATTAGTTGGGGAGAAAACTCTTAATCTTCCCTGTAAGCATAGCAGCTCAATGATACATTAATAAGCACATATGGAAAAAATGTTACAGAATGAAAAATAGCAACAAAAACAATTTCCTCTTATAGTAGGGAAGGGATCGATTACATTTAAAAATTCAAAGATTATATAGTTTGGGGTATACTTACCCTAAGGAAAACATCTCTGAAACTAGATCCTGCTTCACTTGTAAGGCTTTCTCTAGATTGTAACTTAAATTTGAGATGAAACCTATTTTCCACTGTGTCCCATATAGGTGTGAGTTCATCCTCCTCAGTGTGGCATACATATATTACAGGAATATATATATATGTTATAAGGAATAACCTCTCAGTTGGCAATTTTCCAGTCTGTCCTTAAAATAGAGCAAAGTATGTGGAAAGAGTTTTCATAAACTCCTTGGAGAGTCCTTAATGTCCAATATTCCCTGAACCGAGAGTATCATCTAAGAATGAAGCCTTTTCAAAGATAGATTCTAATTCAACCAGAAAAATGCAACTAAAAAAGGTAAATAACAATGTAAAAGGAAAATATATTTCTATCGTCGGGTGTGCTAGAAGGATACAGATTTCTTCCTTCTGGTCTGTATCTATCACATCATTAAGTTGAATTAAAATGATTTTTCCAATCCCAACAGAAGTTCAATGAGTTTTATAGATGAGCACCTGTCAGTCAATTGATTACTGACTGGCTCATTGCATCTCTGCACAGAATGCAAGGGCCAACCTTGAATCTTTTTAATTGAACATCATAAGTACATGGAACTTTAAATAGGGCACGAGATTTGTCCAGGTCAGTGTGATGCCCCATTAAATCCCAGAATGATTTGAACAGTGAATAAAGAAGTATTTGCAAAGTCCCCTTGGGAAAATGTCAAGAAAGGGGGAAAATTCAACTTTCCCATTTGGACAATTCCTGATATTTTTGCAAGTAGTGGGGAAAACCAAATCAATAGGTCGAGCCCTCAATCTTGGGGTTTGCTCAGATGAAACTTATCCCTGTAAAGGATAGGCTAGGCTTACTTAAAATTAAGCCTAAGAGCCACCCCCAGAGAACCTCTTTGGTTGCTTAGGTGTGGCTTCACGCTCTCTCAGCCAATATGACAAGCAAATTCACTGCTATTCCTATCTCTATGTGGGACTTGACTCCCAGGGGTTTAAACCTCCCTGAAAACATGGGACAGAAATCCTAGAATGAGCTGGGACTCAGCATAGAGGATTAAGAAAACCTTCTCGACCTAAAGGGGGAAGACAGAAATGAGACAAAACAGGGTGTCAGTGGCTGAGAGATTTGAAACAGAGTTGAGAGATTATCTTGGAGGTTATTCTTACATATTATATAGACACCCCCTTTTTAGTTTAAGATGTATTAGGCTAGAGGGAAGTGCCTGAAACTGTAGAGAATGTTCCAGTAGCCATATTTCTTGAAGATGATTGTATAGCTTTCACAATGTGACTGTGTGATTGTGAAAACTTTGTGTCTGATGCTCCTTTTATCTATAGTGTGGACAGATGAGTAAAAAATATGGATAAAAAATAAATAATGGGGGAACAAATGTTAAGATAAATTGAGTAGATTGAAATATTAGTGATCAATGAAAAGGAGTGGGACGGGGTACAGGAAAAAAATGGGGAACAAAGATTAAAATATATTGGGTAGATGGAAATAATAGTGGTCAATGAGAGGGAAGTGTAAGGGGTATGGTATTTATGAGTTTTTTTTCTTTTTATTTCTTTTTCTGGATTGATGCGAATGTTCTAAGAAATGATCATGGTGATGAATATACAACTATGTGATGATATTGTGATTCTTTGATTGTATACAAAGTATGGAATCTACATATGTTAAGAACATTTTTGTATATTGTTTTGTCAATAAAAATATTTTTTAAAAAAGGTCTCACCAAAATGAATTATGGTCGTGGTCCATCTGGGCAACATTCCTCTCCACTAGCGGTCCTGTGAAACCTAGAAAACAAATTACCTGCTTCCAAAATGCAATGGCAGGACAGGAGTAGGACTCTACTAATACACTTGGGCATAGGTCACATGCTCTTTGAGCACTGTGGTGTGGACAAACTCTCCAATGGAATGGGAGCCATGCTCCCTCCAAGTCCCAGTGCTGTTGGCTTGACCTCCCCGCCCAAGGGCAAGGGTGGATCTGCCCTTTCCATACACATGAGAGGATCCTGTCTCTTAGTCGGAGGAGTTTTTTTTTGGTCATGACCTTTGCTTCCATGGTTCTGCCTTTGAAGTAATTTTTCCTTTAAGCCCAGTCTGCAAGTGGTTCTGCTTATACAAATTTTGTGAAAACCTTGTCAGCTCTGTGTATAGCTCAAGGGGGTCTGAACCATCCGATAAAAGGCTTTTCTCCAGTTCCTTTATGGTTAACTCACTTCCAGCTTGCCTTCCTATGGATTCATATTCAGCCACACCCTCTTACCAAAAAGTTATTTAGATAAACCGACAAATGGAGCATGGTGGTTTATGAGCTCACTTCCCATAAGTTCAAGGAGAGCTCTAAGGGAAATACTTCTGTCCCTAGTTTCAGAGCCTGCTATCTGGGCATGCTGAGAATTTTCTACATTATCATTTTCTGATTCTTTTGTGCTTTAGAAATTGATTCTCAACTTATCCCTTCCCTGTCATATGTTACTATAAGCTGCAAGGAGAAGCAGCTGCACCTTCTACTCTTAGCTTAGAAATATCCTCAGATATATATGCAAGGTCATCACTTAAAATTCCATTTTCAGTTCAACACAAGGAAATGACTCCATTCTCTCCAAAACATTGCAATTCTGAATATATATAGATCTAATAACAGAACAGCAGAATACATGAGCCAAAAACTGATATAACTGAAAGGAGAGTTCAACACCCAAATGTCTTATAGTGATAGATTTATCAAGGAAGTCAATCAGTAAGGATACAAATCATTTGAATATCACTTTCAATCAACTGGATCTAAAAGACATTTATAGAATACTACATACAAAAATAGCAAAATACACTCTTCCTAAGGTCACATAGAACAGTCACCAAGGTAGTCCACATCATAGCCCCTTAAAAACAAAAGTATAACAAATTTGAAAGTAATAGAAATTCACAAGGTATGTTTTCAAACCACAATGAAATTAAACTGAAAACTAATAAACAAAAGATATCCAGTAAATTCCAAAATATTTGGAAATCAAACAACACACTTCTAAAAAGACAATGTGTCAAAGAGGAAGTCTCAAAAATATTAAAAATAATTTGAATTAACTGAATATGAAGCTAAAATTTATCAAAATTTGTGGGATGCAGCTAAAGTTTAGAATTTCATAGTTTTAAATGCATATCTTAGAAAGAATAAAAAATAAAACCAGAAAGTATGTTGCCACCTTAGGTAGTTAGATAAAGAAAATTATGTCTAGTGAAGAAATAATAATTCAAGCTGAATCAATAAAATTGAAATTTGAAATCAAGAGAAAATGAAACCAAAAGCTAAGTCTTTAAAAAGACCAATAAACTTTACAAACCTCTAAGTAGGCTAACCAGAAAGGGAAGAAAACATAAATGGCCAACATCAGAAATTTTAAAAGGTTGTCAATATTGTACCCATGTAGCTTAAAAGTATAATGCCCGCAAATATAACTTAGGTGTGAAATGGACCCATGCCTTGAAAGACACAAAATGGCAAAACTCATACAAGGAGAAAAGATGACTCAAGTAGCTTTGTACCAATTAAAATAATTGAATCAATAGTTAATAACCTCCTAAAACACACTAAAAGACAATAAGAAATGTGTTTCATTGTGATAAAAAATGCTATCCACAGTGAAAATTTGTCATGAATTATGTACTAAATAATTTACAACCAAAATACCTAAAATATAAACTACAGGAGATAATGAATGGAATAGATGGTAATGCATTAGTATTAGAATTTAATTATTTCCTTCAGCCCCTGATACAGAAGTGTACAAACATGCCAAAGTCAAAATGAACATTGCAGCTTGACATATCTAATAAAGTTGAATATTTGGCCTTTAAAAACAGAAACTCTGTTCATAAACCACTGACTATTTAAAAATCCTAATCATTTACCAGTCCTTAAAAGTCATTTATAGGATCCTGAAAAGGACAGATGTTCTCATATATCAGATTATCAAAAATCTAAGTGTAGAAATACTATTGGCCATATTGTTTATTAATAATGACCTAAAATAAATAAATACTGAATACATAGAAAATGAAAAAAACTACTTGTTAAAATAATACAAAGAAAATATTCTTTCAAAGTTTAGTTGGAGTGAAATCAAATTAAAAATTTCTAGTAATCTAGTATAAAATAATGATAATAGAAATCAGAACTTTTATTAGTTTATAGTTGAAAAGAAATTCAGTGAAAGTTTTATAGACTTAGATTTTAACCCACCAAATAAGAATGAAAAGCTATTATAATTTTTATCAGTTTTTAAACTTATTTAATAAAAATATATTAAATTCAAGCAAAATGGCAGCAAATGATATATAGAAAATTAGATATTATCAATTAAGACACCTACATAAAATTGATAAATCCAAAATTATTTCTTTCTGTATAATGGAAAGTAAAATACAGTGCTAGTGTTTCTAAATAAAGAAAAAAATGGGCGGGCCATAGTGGCTCAGCAGGCAAGAATGCTTGCCTGCCATGCCAGAGGACCCGGGTTCGATTCCCAGTGCCTTCCCATGTAAAAAAAAAAAAAAAGAAAAAATATTTTTAAAGTATTTTAATTGAGGATGAATAAATCATCCCAGGCACAGAAGGAATTTTTTAAATAATTACATAATTAGTGTCAAAATTAAAATAGTAATATGATATTAAATTCATAACTTTAAGGAAAATATGTATTACCAAATCCAACTCTAGAAATTATTTACAAAAACAACAGAACAAACCCTTATTCTATAAAAAAATCAACAAACCAATATTTTTTAAAGTACGGCATTACTGAAAAATCAAGGCATTCCTGGCCTGTAGTGAGCACTCGTTTAAGTGAGACAATTGTTCCCTCATTCCAGGGATATATAAATGTCTGAAGATCTTGGAAGTAGATAAGGTGCAACTTCATTTCCAACTGTCTTCCTTGATAATCCAGGTTCCTGTCTTTCACAGTTTACTGCTGGACTATAAGTAATCATTCCCTTATTTCTACTTCCTCTATTATTAATATTTCCTTAGAAAGCTGGGTGCTAAGACTTTATTCTCCTCTGTATAGTTTTGTTTTAGTTTGGGTCTCAAATACGATGCTGAGACCTTATCACACATACAGTGTTTACCCTCATGTTTTCAGGGATCTTAGACTTTAATGTCTCACGCTGCTGGTTTCCCATATTGACAAGGATCAGTCTGTTAGATAAATTTCTTAGAATAAATTCTAGAGTTTATGTATATTAATATCCTTTATGTGTTTACAAAAGGGATATATTATATATACAGAGGACATTTTCTATAGATGCAAAATAAAATATTTCATAGTGGGTACTTCAGGGAAGATGGGGAAAGAGAGGGAGTTTAACACTTATATTTCTTGAAATTCCTTTGTCATATAGGTGTTACTATAGAGTAAAAAAAGACATGTTTCAAAGTAACATGCTCAGATTTTTAGTTTGGGTACTTGTGATAAAACTATAAAGAAGCAACGTTTATCATAGAAATATCAGGCATCTTTTCAGTTCAACAGGCCATAGTTTTGAGCAGGACCTCAAACCATGAAAGCACAGATTTGGTCTCCTTCATGAGCACCCTTTTAAAGGGGGTTTGAGAGTTTTAGCCTTCCAAACAGTTTTCTTCTCACTAACTAACAAATAGAAGGTAGTCAAAAACCATTAATGATTAAAATAATGACCTCATGTTGCCCATGCATGAATGGCACTGATTATTGCTCATGGTTGGTTGTGCTCAGCTCTTTGATGTGACATTTATCAGTCTGAAATGCATAAGCATGTATTCCACTGTAAGATTAGGTTTGCCCTCACAATCCCATGCCAATTTATTCATTCATTCAGAATATCTGATTTAATGTCATGGAAATCAAAGAGTTGCATTATTGACTAGCTTTTCCACTTTTGCCTTGTTCCTTTTAGTATTGATGGATGCATTATACGACAGTGCCAATTAAATTAATTTGGCAAAGTTTTATTTAAATTACTGAGTTTTGAAAGGTAGTTTGCAGTTTTATAAGAAGGAAATGAATAGACTCTTAGAACTTCAAAATCAGATTTCAGAAAGGAAGTTATATTAATGAGTTAAAAATTCTTCCATATGAAAGGACTTTACAAATTGATGGAATATAATTTTTCCTATGGCAATTCAGACAGATGATGATCCATTTTTGTGTTTTCTTGTAGTGGTAGAAGGCTCACTCCCTAAACACTCAGTTGTCACGTAATCATATTACTTTTGCCGCTGAATACATACACTCTATTCTTTCAGCTATCAAAGGTTTTTTTAATTTAATTTTAAGATAGGTTTTTTAACCATTTGGGGGGCACTATTTTCTACTATTTTTATACATTTGTTTGTCACTGTGGACAAGCATTTTTTAAAAAATCTCACTTATGTGTCTTCTTAGTGCTTGCTAGACTCTTTTGCTTTGATAGCAGCTTTTTTTTATTGGTTACACAACCTAAATGCATATACAATATTAGGAACACATTTAGATGCCTCTTTTTAAAGAATGTTTTAGTCTTTATTTAACTGAATTAGAAAAAATACAAACAACGCAATTTTTAACACTTTTGAAAATGTAGAAGTGCACCAATATGGCATCCTTTATCTATGAAATGGCTCAATTCCAATTCAAAACTGATAAGGTCACATCAAACTGAATCAAGCGAATGTACACACAAGTCTGTACTACGTGATGCTGATGTTCAACTAAAAATGTCCGTCTGCATCGAGAATGCAAGAGTAAAGGTGAATCTCACAACACAGGCCAAGTTTTACCTTAGTGTGTGAGAAATCTTAAGGGTATCTATGAGTAAGCATGGAGAGACCAGTAGAAATGAAATTGGAAGGGGTACAATTCACAACATCAAGAAGATTGGGAATTTAATGGTCTTACCAAAGTTTGTGACTTATTAGTTTTGACTTTGTTATTCCTACTTTTAGTGAATACCACCTACTTTCAAAAATGTAGACTATGCTTTTAGAACAGAATGCAGTTACCATATGAAGCTTTAACTCAAAAACTGGATAAAGAAAAAAGGCACAAGGAACTTCAGCTCAATTTTATGTACACCAGAGGTGAAAATTTGGAGCCACCTTAAAGAGAAATTGATTTTAAAATTTATATAGCCCATAAACAATTACAGGCCAAACCACTGTACTAAAACATATTCTACAGTTTGTAAAAATCTTACAGTTTAAACATATGCTTTTATCCAATTTAGATATAAGACAAAACTATCCCTTTAAAGTAGCTCCACTTTGGCAGATACTTATATTTCTAATGAATGCATATCTGCTATGTTTTATTTATCAGTGTAAAAATCTCAGCTGGTTCACAAAGCTCAATGACCTCTATCTCATCTTTATCACAGGAAATATATGTCCTACCTGGTAACTGAATTAGTTTTGATTTTGTATCCGTACACACCAATGCACTGTGAAATTATACCCAATAAATTATAACACCAAAACCATTTTTTTGTGACAGCATAAGTTGTTTAGTTTAAATATGTTCAAATCCATATTCTTTCATTAATAACTGATCAGACAAGCTACAAAAAGCCATGACTTTACATAGTAATATCATATTTTGCAGAATTGTTTAAAAATCAGTGCAAATCAGTTTATGTGAAACAACTGAAATTTATACCTTTACATAGATCCTTGGCAGAATATTTTAAAATGTTAATCTGCTTTTAGAGTAGTATTTGAACAAACTTTTCCAATACTCAAAGAATGAAGTTTCATGACACTTCTAAAGAGTTGCTGTTTTGTTGCCAACCACATTATCAAAAGCTCTGGTTAAGTAGATATATTTTAAGACTAAATTACAGTAAACATGAAAGCTCTGCAATTTAAACTTAACTTATATCAACCATATCCAATTATTGATTTAAAAGAAAAATTACAGTGGTGTAACAGTGGCTCAGTGGAACCTTCTCTCCATGCTGGAAACCCAGGTTCTATTCCCAGTGCCTGCCCATGTGAAAAAAAAAAGGTAAAAAGAAAAATATTGAGTATTGAAAGTGAGTTTGTTTTGTTTTACATCATCAATGGGTGTTTTAGACCTTTGCATTGTTTTCCTTTATAGTCAGGGACTCTTGCTTTCAACTTAAACATAAGTTCAGGTCCTTACAGGTTGCAGCTCAGGTAAAATCGCATGTACAACTTTCGATTACTTTAATAGCAGGAGCACACAGTCTGGAATGAGTGGTGAAAGAAGGCTTGCTGCTTTCAAAAATTAGGTATAATGGTGAAAGTATTATGATCCATAGCTAAAACTTCTACCTTCAACCCTGGCTTCTGAGGCAGACAATAACCACATCAATGACTGGTTGATGAAAGATAGTTTTTAAAAGGCAGTTTTAAAAAAATTTCGTTGTTATTTTTTGTGTCAGTCCCAAATGAAAGTCATTTGGCTTGTACTTTAAAATCAATTCTTCCACATACAAAGTATGAAAATATGTTTGTACAGGACAATGATTAGGTTTAGACCAGACTGCACCTCTCTGAAATCTTCATACATGTGTATGTGTCACATCATACTGTCCTGATCCACCATGCACCGGTTTCCACAGGAGTACTAATTGGCACAGACATGCCACTGTCGTGGGACATTCTCAACTGGTGACTGCAGTCATCAATGTGTGCCACCAGGGGCAGGAGAAAAGGGGTGGTTAAGATTGATAAGGGAAATTCTAAAACAGTTTAGGAAGTCATGCAGATGCATTTAAAGTCCATGTGAGAGTGACTTCTGGCAATTGCAAAGTGTCTGAGAAGTGGCTTGCATTAGAAGCATGGAAACAAAGAGGCTTGTGTGTTTAGAGCCTTTTGCTGTTGTGGTTGTTCTCATTTGGTAGCCATCTGGTGGGACTTCATATAGAATGTGGGAAAAATGCTGCACTCAATTGAATTTTGAAATTGTTTTGTTTGAGGGTTGGCTGTTGGGTCAAAATTTTAAGTACCTCCTTGTGTTGCTTCAGGAATGAGGTTTGGATCTTCATTGACATCATCACCAGAGAAATACTGATCTATGGTTTCAAATGCTAATTTATATGTCTTCATTTTCATGTTACTGTAAAACTTTGATTTTTTCCCCACATTGCCACAGTCTTCTATTATTTCAGTTATTGTGCTATGCTTTGTCACTAACCATTATCAAAATGTTTTTCAGACTATTTAGAACCACCTGAACAACTTGAGAATCTTTTACTTGAGAGTAAATTACAGAATGGGGATATTACATTCTGCTGTTCAAAAATAACCTAATTTTTTCCATCATTTATTGTCAAGTTGCTCATTGCCCAAGCAGCTCTTTCTGTGTTCCAAAATTCCCCTTAACAAGCTGATGAATAATCATAGAGATTTATCCAGCATCTATTGCAGCTTGAACTTGTTGCTGGTTTCCTGCTGTTATATTGGAAAGAAACCCACTGCTTTCTTACTTTCCCTAGGGGTGTGATAGGAGATTTGAGATATGGACAGGATGTCACCATTGAGAATGGCCCAAGACTGCTCATCGTTGCCTGTCACTATGTTGCTAGTGACCCTGAGTACTGCTGTTTGAACTGTCACTTTCTTGTGGCTCAGAAAGGGTATGAGAAATGGCACAACCTCTGAATCAATTACCATCTGTTTCTGCTCACTGCCTCCACTTGTCAGGTTTGACAGGACCCAAACAGTGTCTAAAGAACGGGCATGTCTGTATGGTATATGAGGACACATAATGTTGGCAAAATCTCTTCAACTGTCTCCATAAGTGATGGAGTGTCCTTATTCCTGCAGAAATTGACAATGACCCATGCGACATCTGAAGGAAGATGATGGGAATGGAAGGATTGATAAAGGACAGAAGAGGCTTGACAACTCCCAGTGATATGACATAATCTCCCTACTGAGGACCATCACCTATGATATTTCCCGAAGCCCATACTGCTTGTTCCCAAACATTCTGATGTGGTGAATGGAGAAGTCTCAGAAAAAGAGACACTGGATTAGTCTGTACAATAGCTTAAATCTGTGTAGGAATTTCCTGATACTATTTTAATTAACACCCAAGCAGCTTCAAACATCAGTAAAGGATTATCATCCCTTTCAAGACATTTGACTGGAATTGGTAAAATCCCAGATTTTATTAGGTCATCAACCAGTATGTTTCTGTCACTGGATAAAAGCTTTCTTGCAGCCTGGACGACACTGAACTGGACCACTGGGTTATCACTTGTGTCTTTCTGCAATGTAGCCTCTAGTGTAACATTTTGTGGGTTAAAGTTGGTATCAAAACCTGAATCTTCTACACTTTCTCGTTGGGGAACATTTCTCTTTTTGAATAAGTGCTTATCCCTTTTTCTTCTACCACAGTTCAACTGTCACTTAATTTCTCTGTCTTCGCATTGTCTCCAAATTGCCCCCCTGCTTCTTGAAGTTCTTGATGTGGTGGTAAGCCAAGATTCTTGGCAGCACCAGACTCCTGCAGTGGGTCCTCCTGCAGTGGTGGAGAGCCTCAGCATAGAGTGGCTGGGTCGGGGTGGGGGTAGTGGAGACCAGGGTCCCTGTTAGACTTCAAATAATTAACTCATAAAATTTCTTAGGTACTTTTCAACTCCCCAGATTAAAGTTTATGAAAAACTTAGCATAATATTTAGATTTAGATTTACAGAAAATCTGTGCAAATAGTAGTGAGAGTCCCCATATATCCTCTTTTCCCCAAGCCATTGCTTCCTCTAGTACTAATATCTTGTATTGCTGTTGTACATTTGTTACATTTGATTAACCAATAATGACACATTATAATTTTTTAAAGTCCTTTGTTGACATTCAGATTTGGTTTTTGTCTTGTGGAGTTGTACAGGATTTGACAAAAGCATAACATCACGTATCCATCATTAGAATATAATAAAGAGTAGTTTTGCTGCCTTGACTACGCATTGTGCACCGTTTATTAATCCCTTTCTCCCTCCTCTTGAATCACTTGAAACCACTGTTGTTTTTATTAGCGCTATAGTTTTGCCTTTTCCAGAATGTTGTACCATTGTAATTATACCGTATTTAGCCTTTTCAGATTGGTGTCTTTCATTTAAAACATGCATTAATGGTTTCTCCATGCATTTTTATGGTTCCCTAGCTCATTTTTTATTGCTGAATAATATTCCTTTGTATGGACGTACTGTGGTTTTTCCATTCACCTATTTAAGGGTATCATATTTGCTTCCACCTTTTGTCAATATGAATAAAAGTAGTGTAAACATATTTTGTGTGTGTGTTTGTGTGTGTGTGTGTGTGTATTTGCATTTTCACCTCATTTGGGTAAATACCTAGCAGCATGGCTGCTGGATCTTGGATTTAAAGAAACTGCCAAACCCTTCCGAAGTGGCTGTACCACTCATATTCTCACTAAAAATGAATGAGAGGCCCTGTTGGTCCACATCCTCACAATAAATAGTTATCTGCTTTTTCAGTTTAGAAAAACAAAAATAAAATATTTTATTTTACCTTCATTTATTCCTTCTATAATTCTCTTCATTTATGTATGTATGATTTGCTCACTCATAACACTTTCCATCTCTGTGAAAAATTTCTTTTATGTCTTTCAGGACATTTGTCTTTTGCTGAAAATTCTCTCAAATTTGTTTGTCAGAGTAATTCTCTCATTCCCCATTCCTTTTTTTTTTTTTGGCATGGGTAGGCTCTGGGAATGAAACCCAGGTCTCCAGTATGGCAGGCGAAAAGTGCCACTAAGCCACCATTGCCCACCCTCTCCTTCACTTTTGAAGAACATTTCAGAATTATAGTCAGAAATTTCAGGATTATAATCTTGTGTTTTTTATTTCATCTCTTTAAATATTTAACACCACTCACTTCTTGCAAGCATGGTTTCTGGAGAGAAGTTCACATCATATACAAAGAGCTTCAACAGTGCAATGTTGGAAAAGTGTTTCCCCCTCTTGCTGTTTCAAGACTTTCAATAATTTACTGCAATTATGATACGATGTACTTACATAAGTGCAGGTTTTTTGTGGGTTTTTTTTGGGGGGGTGGAGGATTTATCCTGTTCAGCATTTTCTGAGCTTCTTGGATCTCTAGTTTTGTGTCTGTCCTTAATTTTGGAAAACCTTCAACCATTGTTACTTCAAATATTCCTTTTGCTTCTTTCTCTTTCATCTCCTTTTATTATGTTAATTATAGATTTATCATACCTTTTGTAATTGTCTAACCGTTCTTAGATATTCTGTGTTACAATTTTCAGTGTTTTTTCTCTTTGCTTTTTAGTTTGGGAAGTTCTTTTGACATATTTAAAGCTCAATGATACTTTCCTTGACTGTGTCCACCTACTGGTGAATCCACCACAGGAAATTCTTATTCCAATTACAGGGTTATTAATTTCTAGCATTTCATCTTGATTCATTCTTAGAGATTCTATCTCTCTGTTTACATTTACCCATCTATTCTTGCACATTGATCACCTTTTTGGTTTATGGCTCTTGGCATATGAATCATAGCTTTTTTTGGCATAAGCAAGCACTGAGAACCAAATGCAGGACTCCAGCATGACAGGCAAGAGTTCTGCCACTGCACCACAATTGCCCATCCTAAATCATAGCTATTTTTAATTCCCAAACAAAGGCTAAAATCTCCTCTGGTGTCTTTACTTTTGTCTTCTCATGCTGACATTGTCATAGCACATCTTAAATAATATATATGACTTGAAAGTCTTTTGGATGTACTTTACTGTAATAGACAGAATCCCTATTGAAGTAGAGGTAAAGTTATGGGGAGAGTAGAAATGTTCTATAGTGCTATGATTATCTTTTAATTTTTAGTGAGCCTATACTCTCAGACCATGAACTTCACCAGTATTTCTAAGCTATCTCCACCTGATCATCAGATATGTCATGAAGGTTAGAAAGTGAAGTTGGTTATGTGCTTTTTCCATTCAGAAAGTTAGAATGCCTGGAGTTGGGTATGCCCACTCTTTGAAGTCTAGAAGGGGTTATAGTTGGTGCTTCCTTACCCTCAGATCAGTTGGACACTGATAACATTGGTTTGCTCCTGGTTAAGAAAAATGATAGCTCTGAACATGTTTTAAGATGATTTCTAATCATCACACCAAGGGGAAATACACAGATTTTTTCTCTCCAATCTTTTCACTAGGTAGGATCCCTGGAATCAAATGTCAGGAAAGTGTGGGGGCAACCCCAGTCATTAACCCACAGAAATTTTAATTCCCACAATACACTACACTGAGCCACTAGAAGTCGGCAATTATAATTTCAATATACTATGGGAAATGACTCTAGAAAGGGCTTTATCTCCTGGGTTTCTGTACCAGGTAAACTGTGGTTCTGCTCTTGCCTCTCTCTCCAGTTTTAGAGAGGCAATTTAGAGTAAATGACTTCAAAATTTCAATACTCTGATGGATGTAAGAAGAGTTGAAGGTTTTCAGTTGGTTCATCTTTTTTCCTCTTGTAAGAAAAAGAGTGATGCCTTCCAAGACCTTTTATTCCTGAGTAGAAACCAAAAGTTCTCTCCAAATTTTCCTGTAAAATTTCCTCTTATCTTTCACCACAGAAACTCTAAAGTAATCAAATATTGAAAGTATTATAGGCCAGTGTCTCTGAAGTATCAGTAATCATCTGACAGTGGATTGTGTGGATTCTCTACATTATTTCCATAATTCCATAATACAGAATTGGCATAGACTTAATCAGATGCAAAATTTTCACATCACTTACCTGAGCCAAATAATGATTGGTATGGTATTAAAGGCAAATAGAAACCAGTACTCTACTTTCCAAAATAACAAAACAAAGCTATACTATATTTCACAAGGAGTTGTAGAAATTTTTGCTACCATTAGAAACACAAAAGATGCAGAGGTTTTGATTCCTAAAACAGAAGAATCCTCATGCCTAGTTAACCTGTTTAGAAGACTGATTGATCCTTTAGAATGTTTGCAAAATATTAAACTCAATCACATCTTAATTTTTATCATGCATATCTCCAGATATTATTTCATTATTGGAGCAAATCAACACTTCGCCTGATAATGAGTACACAGTTATTGACCAAGAAAGTTCTTTTTCCCCTCTATATTTGTTGCAAAAACTTCCAGAAGCAGTTTACTTTCAGCTGTCATGTCTAGCAATATGCATTCAAGGGTCTATATCAAGGATTTATCAACCTTCTCATTATTCATTCCACATCATTAAGATCCATTACATTGAGGATATGAAGCTGATTGAATGTGGTATGTAGTTACCTCAATGTCAGGTATAACTATACTCATTGCTATGAAGAGAAAGGATTTTGGCTTCATAATGAGTGGTGAAGAAAAGTTTGTCTACAAGTTAGGATACACACAGATACCACATGGTGGTTTCATCATTGGTAATAATTTCAACAGGGTAATTGTATCAAGAGTAGACAAGCCAAAGCATTTAATCAGTGGCTTATACTGCTTGTGAATGAAGTCCAATGTCACCTCTCTGAGAAAGTAACTTAGACCAGCAAAAAGTGATAATTGAGAGTGAGGGAAATCTAAATTGAGTGGTTAAAAGGGAATGAGGAGTATTAATTAAAATTTTTGGACTAAGAGCAAAAGCATGTGTATCAGTAGTCCTTCTATCCCTCTTTTTCTTAATTTGTTTTTTGACTGTGAACAGCTATTACTTTAGAGAATGCGCAATATTATTAAGTGAAATTAATAGTGCCTGTGTGGTTGTAAGAGATAGGAATGTTTTCAGTTATCCATATCATCTCACCCATATACATCTGCATTTATTGTCTCCAATCGAGGACATGGTTCTCTGTTGTCAGGGTCAGAGTGGCTATCTGGTGGTTTGTATGCACCTTTCTAATATGCTAAATCTTCAGGGTGGGCAAGCTGGATAAGTCAGGAACTAATACTCCAGCTCATACTTCAAAAGTGAAGAAATAACCCATATTTAATACCAATATGTATTGTTCCTTAAATACTGAGAAATAGCTGGGTATTTCTCAATTTAATTGAGATAATTCTATGTCTCAGAACATACAGAGTCTCTCCATGGACTACAATAGGCTTTCATCCCATTTTACTTATCAAGATAAGTTAACTTCCCTTATCTGTCTCATTTCCCTGCCTACTTAGCAATATTTTAAGGAATCAGCTTAGCCATAAACAACCTTCAACGAAATTTGTCTCTGACTCTACTTTGTGTCAATCCAATCTATCCAATAGTTAAGTAGTGCTGTTACTTCTACATGTGTAATCATTCAAAGGGAAGATCCATAACACTCACCAAAGCAGAGTTCCAGTTTGTTTTCAGACCTAACCTAAATCAGAAGGGATGTCATAGTATCTCTGTTATTGAAAAAAGTCATCACACTTTTAACTACAAGTGTAGATATCTCTGGCAGCTACCAACATATGAACCATTATACAATAGACTCACATTTACCAAGCTAATAAGGGTACTAAGAAAAGGTTGTATAGTAGTAGAAGAAACTGTTTTATGATGGTATATGAGGTCTTCAGTTCTGAACGTGTCAGATTTAGGATGTCTAGTTGAACATAACAAGTAGGCAGTGCAAGTTTTTGAAAACCGAAAAGAATTCTGGTCAGCAAAATTGGCCATAATATATGCGTTTGCTCAATCTTTTCATTGCTATCTTCATGTCTTTGTTCCTTAATGTATAGATGGCAGGATTCAAGGCAGGTGTGATAGCAAAGTCAACAATAAACAGGTATTTGTCAAGTGACGATGTTGGGAAAGGCCACACATAGAGAAATATACATGGAGTAAAGAAAAGAACAACCACAGTGATGTGAGCTGACAAAGTGACAAATGCCTTGGATAAGTCTCCTGAAGAGTGTTTCCAGACGGTGACCAGAATGAAGACATAGGAAAGGATCAGCAAGAGAAAGGTGGCCATGGATATGAACCCACTGTTGGCAGCAACAATAAACTCATATTTGGCTCCATCTGTGCATGCAAGTTTTATGATCCTTGGGAAGTCACAGTAAAAGCTGTCTATTTCATTAGGGCCACAAAATGGCAGGTTCATAACAAAAGCCAATTGAAAAATAGCATGTATCACCCCAATTACCCAGGCAGTGACTACAAATGAAACACATACTTTAAGATTCATGATTTTCAAGTAGTGAAGAGGCTTGCAGATTGCCGTGTACCTGTCAAATGCCATGACTATGAGGAGCACCATCTCCACTCCTCCTGTGATATGAATGAAACACATCTGGGTTAGACAGCCTTGAAAAGAAATCACCTTGTATTTACGTAAAAGGTCTGTCATCATCTTGGGAACTGTGGTAGAGGAAAGGCCCACGTCAATGATGGACAGGTTGGCCAGCAGGAAGTACATGGGGGAATGCAAGTGAGAATCAAATATCACCAATATCAAAATGGAAAGGTTTCCTAGGATGCTTCCTAAATAGAGCAAGGAGAATATGAACGTGAGAAAAGCTTCAGTTTCCCAAGATGTAGAGAGTCCCAGCAACACAAATTCAGGAACCCCAGTGTCATTTAGTCCATCCATTTTCTGGAACAGAAGAGCTGAATTTCAAATTTCAGCAGAATTCTGCCGCTGATAGCTTCAGCCGGGTCGCGCGACTGGAGCACTGGGTGAATTAGGGGGCGAGCTCGCGGGAAATAAACCTGGGTAAGCGAAACCTAGCCGTCTCAGCTAGGGGACTGAAGGACTTGAGCCAAAGGCCAATTAATCAGCACAAAGCTTTTTTATTGTTACATCCTAAGAGCTTAGGTACCGAAGCGGCTCAAGTGCTCTAAAGACCCCGAGGCTACAGGGAGCTTAGGTTAAATACAGTTGCACAAGGGAGGGGGAGTAGGGGAGAGGGTAGGGGGTTCGGAGAGCCAATTACACAAGCTAAAAGGTAGTTGCTAGGCAAGGGCGGCAGAAGATAGCTAGAGGCAAGGACAGAATAACAAGAAGGCTTGTAGTTTTGAGATAAGCTACTGAGACGGGAGGTTTCTGACGAGGGGGGGAAGGGAGAACAGTGAGTTAGGCTACAGACATGAGAGACAGGGAGAGAAGGTAGAAATGATTGACAATTTTTAAGTATGACTAGGCTCCAATCCCTGAGAAATATGCTACAGAATTCTGGTATTTTAATTTAGATTATTCATTTTTCTCAGCTCATGGCACATTTTATTAAAGAGAAATTATCTGTAATAAAATTTTTCATGCAAAAGATTGAATACCTGTTAGTAAGAACAGATGTTAAAGAAAGATACTGCTAATAGGTAATATTTATTAAATGGTTTCTTCTTGCAAGAGATTTTTACTAAATACATTTTCTTTTAAAATCCACAAAAACATCGAGTTCAGTAGAAAAAAAATGAGTCTAAGAGAAATCTAGTATCAGAGCCAGGACTTGTTTTCAGATTAATAAGACCTCATATTCTTTGGTTTGATCCCAGCACTATGGTCTTCAAAGACATTTACTTCATATATCTGTGCACCTTTCCCAAGAATCCATCAATTTAACTTTCTTCAACTTTTTAACTTGACTATTAAGACAGTCAAATATCTTTTTTTAAAAAAAAATCAAGTCTCTGAATTCCTTGTTCCTTTCTAATCACTCATTTCTTTGTCCAACCCTGCATTGTTAAGCTTTTCTCATGTTTTGTTCATTCAGTAAACCAAAAAAACCTGGTTTCGACAGATCCTTTTTTTTTCCCTTTGGAAAAGCTCTGCGTTCTAACAACTCATTCATAAATTACTTCTCCATTATTTTTTTCCTTCATCACCCTTCATGATTTAACACTATATATCATTGCCTTTTTCTGGAAAGCCCTGTGCCTTTGGCTTCTTGACTTCTGTGAAGTCATTTTACTTCCCAATTCTTTCAATAAATTATATTTGTTTACTTAGAAGGTTAAGTATCTCTCCATTTTCAGAGTAAACATCCCTATTTCACTCCAAGGATATGAGAACAAGGGAATGAAATCAACAAGGGGGTGATTTTTTTCTGAACCAGTTAGTGTCATTTGACTTTGACTGTGAATTAGTCTAAGATGGGATGTGTGACCCAGAACTGTTTAAGGAGCTAAAAAGCACTGTTAGCTATTGGCAGGGTGGAGGTGGGGGTCATTCTCCTAATTTCTTAATTCTTCTGTATATATTTCACTGACAATGATTATTTATCATCTATTGTCCTTAATTTTTAATGTGACTCATGCTTCTATCTAAATATTTGCTATTATGTAGTTACCAGTTTACTCATTTTAAGTAGTGCCTACATAGAACAATTTGTAACTGTATGGCTTATCTTTTAAATTCAGAGTAATATATCCAAAGTTGTATGCTTTATACCCAAATGAGTGCTCGACCTCCACTTTAGGTTAATATTTCAAAACTTGACTCACATAATCTATTGCAGTGCCCTGATGAATATCATTACCAACCTCCCACATGCTCAGTATAGATACTTACTTTTTGTTCCTCTTTCAACTTCCATCCCTGAACTGAACAGCACCAACTCTCAAATATTTTTTGAAATTTCCTCTTCTTTTTTCCATTATCTTTTGCTCACACACCTGCTACATACTTTTTATATTAACAATTCCAAAGACTTCTCAGTTTTCTCTGCCTTTGATCTTACAAATGCAGCACATCCTATTTTGCTTCCAGATCTGTCTACATAATAATGAAAATATAGTGATACTCCAACTTTAAGCCTTTGGTGGCTCTGTAAAAAGAAAAATCATTAAATCTCACAGCATATCATATTAGATGCTGAGTGGAAGAGAGCAACAATATTTTATTTCAGAGGTAACTTCCATAAATTAGGGAATGAGCTACTGAACATTTATTACATGAGTTAAGTAAATTGCTAGGAAGGATCAGAGAACATTCTTAAACATACTGCTTTTAAGAGAATTTTAAACCAACAATAATATATGATGAAACATTAAAATTAAGAACAGATCAAAGTCTGCTAGTCCTACAGGTCAAGAAAAGCACTATGAAATTGACAAGAAGATTAAATAAGGAGAGCTACTATCATTTACCAACCACACAATTATCCACTTGGAAAAATTTAAGTAAATGGAAATATTAAACAAATCTAAGCATTTTTTAGCAATGTTGTAACCTCTTAAATATAATGAGATCTCACTTATATAGAAAACAAAAGTAAAAAGGTATGTGAAATCTGTTGAAAAACGTATACATTCTCATATGTTTGAAATCCTTAATAAAATGGAAGATCAAACCATGCTAATGGAAAAAAGCACTCACCTCAAAATTATTAAAAAAAATAATTTCTTATTGAACTAATCTACTCAACAACTGTAGTACTCATTATAGTTCCATGAATGGTTTTGGAATCATAAAATGTGACTCAAGAGAATGTGTCAATAACCATGGAAATTTTGAAAAAGAGACCTAATGGGATCTAGAGAAGTGAATATAATGCTTCCTAAAAAAAGCATGGGAATACGTCAAAAATTTTCACCAATTAATAACTGATTAAATTTATTAGAATTGAACAGATATTGGAATAAAAGCAGTTAAAATTAGATTCATATTAGGAAATACTTTATATGATAAAATATTTTAAAATCATGTAGAAAAACAGATGATTATAAGTTAAATCATTAATATTCAAAACTTCTTCATCAAGGAACCCAACTAGAAATATAAAATTATAAGTATCATACCATACATAATGCAGAAAAATAAATTGTGTAATTTTGAAGATTTAAATGGAAAAACAAAATCATACATTTTAATAAAATATGTATGAATTAGCTTTTATAAACTTGAGATTAAGAAGGCCTTTTTAGTCTACCCTAAATTCAGAAATGAAAATTATTTTTTATACTTTTACCCCAACTGAATTCTGAGCAACTGGGAAAACAGCATCTCTCATTCTCAACTGTCAGGAATGGGAGGTGGTTCAAGACACTCCAGAGGGCAGTTAGGTAACAGCAGTGAAAAGTTTTTAATTGTGACACTAGAACCCTATTTTAGAAATTAACTATTCAGAACTAATTTGACCAATGGACAAGATATGTTTGCAAAGTTATTTTACTTATAACTATTTCATATAATATTAATTAGAAAAATTAACTGTCCAACAATAAAAGAATTATGAAACAACTAAAAGTATACACAGTAATGTACTTTATGTACATAAAGTTGTTATGTAAATATATATCAACCAGCATGGAAATATATTAATATGTCACGCAAACAGGTATAGAGTATAAATCTTTTTTTAAAGTTTTGGATGTGCTAAATGGTATTTCATATGAGTAAATGCTTAGGATTTATCCAAAAGTGCTACCAATGGAGGAATTTTCAATAATTTTGTTTATCTTCAATTGATTGCCATGTTTTCAGAGAAATTATTTATTGTTTCTGTAGTTTCAAAAACAAGAGGTATCGACATTAATGATGGTAATAAGAAAATGTACATAGCAGCTATTTTTAATGTTAAGTATAATGGATTATTCATAGACAGTGGGGCCAAAGTGTTTGAGGGTCCTTCTGAACTGGTTCACTGTTGCCTCAGTTTCTTATCTGTAAAGGACATGTAAGAGGTATCTACCTCATATGATTGTTTTCAGGACTAAATGAGTTGAAAAAGGAAAAAAAGTCAGAAAATGCTCTGTTATATAGTGGATACTCAAATTGTAATCTGTTGAGTTCATTTTGATGATTTTCAGGAAGTGTCTAGGATTTTTCAGATTGGGAATAGTGTTTGCATTCTTCTATTCTTCTAGCAAAAATATATCTAGCATGCTTTTCATGCTGTACCTAGTTGGAATGTATAGCCAGAACATAAACATTACTTTTTTATGATTCTGATTTCCAGGATCTACTCAAATATCTCACATAACACTTTAACAAAGAGACAAGCACTTTGAGGACTATTTTATGGTCAATGAAACTAGGAGAGACAGACCAAGGATATAAAATAACATGCATGAAAATCATTCAAGTAAGGAGACTTAATGAGATGAAGACAAAAGAGAATTAGAATGTATGTGGCGAGTAAAGAGAAAAGGTGAATAATAATGCAAGTAGGTGCTGGAAAATTAAAGAATGGATTTCCTACCTATCAGCTCAGTCTCAGGCTCAACTGCAACAGCTTCAAGGATTGAGAGACAGATACTGATTTCTTTTTATATTCATCATCATTGCTCAAGACTAACAGTTAAAAATAGCTCCTACCATTAGGAATGAAACTAATTAGCAGGACTGGGTATTAATGACAAATATTTAACTCCATTATTAACTTCTTACCAAAACTAGGTCTTAGATGCACATTAGTTTTCCCAGGGGCTAAGTTTCATGCTGAAAAGAGTAATAGGAAAATTGGGCAACCCAGTGTGATCCTTGATTAATTTTGTAGCTATGACTCTATGTTTACCAATTTGAGAAATTTAGTTGTTCATTTTATATGTTCATTAAATTATTTATCATTAGGAACCACTGATAATATGTTTAACTTGAATATCAAGTTCAAGTCTGTTTTAATTTGTTAATGTTTCTGGAGTGGCTTTTATAAATGGGATTTATTAAGTTACAGGTTCACAGTTCTAAGACAATAAAAATGTCCAAACTAAGGCATCCAGAGAAAGATAACTCCAAAGAAAGACTGATGCCTGTCATGTGGGAAGACATATGACTGGTATCTGCTGGTCCTTGTTCCTGGTTCTATTGCTTTTAGCTTCTAATTCCAGTGGCTTTCTATTTAGGCATCTGTGGGTCCTGACTTACCTTATCTGGAGCAAAACTCTGGGTTTTGTCTATTTTCTTAGTATTTTATTGGAAAGGCACATGGCAATATGTATGCTGTGCTCTGCTTCATGCCTAGCTTCTGTCAGCTCCCTCAACTCCGGGCATTTCCTGGGACTTCTGCCTTTCAAAACATCTGTGTTTAAGGTTTCTCCTAGATATTTCCCTATGTCAGCTTTTTGAAGGACTCCAATAAACTAATCGAAACTTATCTTGGATGGGTGGATTCACATCTACATCTAAGCAAAAGGTCACACCCCCAAATGGGTGTGTCATTGTCCATGGAAGTAATCTAATCAAAAGGTCCCACCATGCAATATTGAATCAGGATTAGAACAAGTCTTTTCTGAGCTACATAACAATTTCAAACCAACACAAATTCCAAAACCAGAATAGACCAATTAGTGGTGCTGTTCAATGGCTAATACAGTGTTAGGTGTTAGGTAAACACCCTTCCTTTTAAAAGGAATACTTCATTTCATTTGAATTCTTCTTTATATTATCCTGGATAGTTCTTTTGGTTTTTAATTGAAAGAGACTCATTTTTTCTCTGCTAATATTCGTTTGTTTTTACAACACTATTAAATTTAACTTTATAATTGCCATAACTCTCCAACCATTCTTGCCCTTTTCAAGATCACCAATTATTGAGGAAAAAATAAATCAAACAGGCAAAACAGTGTATTAGATGTTATTATGAGGAGATAGTTTCCAAGACTTGAGAAGTTGATAGGATGCATATCTGTTAATTTAATCTATTAAGACAGATTTATAAGAGAATAGATAGATATATCCAGGATTATTTATTTGTGGAAAATACAGTAAGTAAATTACAGTGCTAATATTTTTGTCTATGCATTTGATTTTTACTTTTTATTATAAAATATAACATATATAAGAAGAAAAAAATAATTTTCAAAGCAAACTTCAACAAGTAGTTACAGGACAGATCACAGAGTTTGTCATGTGCTACCATTCTACCATCTTAAATTTTTCCTTCTTGCTCCTCGAAAACATTAGATGCAAGAAGGAATATTAATATAATGATGCTGCAGTCATACTCATTTTTTAAATCCTGTTTTCTCTGTTATACCTCATATTTCTCCTTTGATCTTTTTCCCCATCTGTGGGGGTCTTTAGGAAATGCCTATTCTGACTTCTTCACATTGGCAAGGAGTGTAGGCATTACAGGATAGGGAGATGCAATTAATCCATAATTTTGGAGAGACTACAGTTCTTAGTTTCAGGACTTATCTTGAGCAAGATTGGGAATTATAGGTTTCAGGAAAGCAAACTGTGCTGGTTTGAAAGGATGTATGTCCCCTAGAAAAGCCATGTTTTAATTTAAATCCCGTTTCATAAAGGCAGAATAATCCTTATTCAATACCATGTGTTTGAAACTGTAGTCAGATCATCTCCTTGGAGATGCGATTTAATCAAGGCTGGTTGTTAAGGTGGATTAGGTGATGACATGTCTCCACCCATTTGAGTCGATCTTGAGAAGTTTCTGGAGTCTTATAAAAGAAGAAACAGTTTGGAGAATGAGCGATTTGGAGAGAGCAGAGAATGCTGCAGCACCAAGAAGCAGAGTCCACCAGCCAGCAACTTTTAGAAATGAAGAAGGACAACGCCTCCTAGGGAGCTTCATGAAACCAGAAGCCAGGAGGGAAAGCTGGCAGATGATGCCTTGTTCACCATGTGCCCCTCCAGCTGAGAGAGAAGCCCTGACTGTGTTCACCATGTGCCTTCTTATTTGAGAGAGAAATCCTGAACTTCATTAGCCTTCTTGAACCACAGTATCTTTCCCTGGATGGATGCTTTTGATTGGACATTTCTATAGACTTGTTTGAATTGGGACATCATTCGCAAATAATGAAAGTTTTACTTCTTTTCTGATTTGGATGTGCTTTATTTCTTTCTCCTGTCCAGTTGCTTCAGGTAGAACTTCTAGTACAATGTTGAATAATAGTGGTGACAATAGGTACCTTTGTATTGTCCCCAATCTTAGGGGGAATGTTTTCAGTCTCTTACCAATAAGTATGATGCTGGCTCTGGATTTTTCATATATGCCCTTTATGATATTGAGAAAGTTTCCTTTGATTCTTACCTCTTTAAGTTTCTTTATCAGGAAAGGATGCTGAGTTTTTGTTGAATACTTTTTCAGCAACAATTGATAGGATCACGTGATTTTTCCTCTTCCAACTTGTTAATGTGCTGCATTACCTTGACTGAGTTTTTTTGTGCATGTTGAACCACCCCAGCATTACTGGCATAAAGTCCACTAGGTTTTTACATATAGTTATTTTAATGTGTTGTTGAATTTGATTTGCTAGTATTTTCTTGAGAATTTCTGCATCCATGTTCATTAGGACAATTGGTTTGTTGAAATGTCTATTGCTCCTTTCAGTTTCACAAATATTGTCTTGTGTACTTTGGAGCACCTTGATTGAGAGCATAAATATTTATGATATTTAGTTTCCCTTGGAGAGTTGCCCATTTTATTAATATGTAGTATACTTCTTTGCATCTTATGATATCTTCACATTTTAAGTCTATTTTACCTGATGTTATATAGCTATTCAACTTTCTTTTGGTTACAGCTTCCACAGAACATCTTTTTCCATCCTTTCACTTTAAATTAACTAGTGTCCTTGCATCTAAGGTGCATCTCTTGTAAACAACATACAGATAGAATACATTTTAAAATCCACTCTGCCAATCTGTATCTTTTAATTAGTGAGTTTAGGCTGCAAGCTTTCAAAGTTATTACTGTATTAGCAGTTTTTAAATCTACCATCTTACCCTTAGGTGTTAATAGTCAGATCTATAAATTCTTTTCCCTCTCTTTCTTTTTGTCTTTTAAGTTACTTAGTGGTGCTGTTCAATTGATTCTGTGTCCCCATCCATACCTCCCTCTCCTTTTTTTTTTCAGCTGACAGGACTCCTTTTAGTGTTTCTTGTAGGGCAGGCCTATTGTTTACATAGTTCTCTAAGTCTTTGTGTGTCTTTGACAATTTTAATTTCTCCCTCAATTTTTAAGGGCAGCTTGGCTGGATAAATAATTCTTGGATGGAAAGATTTCTCATCCAGGATCTTAAATATATCAAATCACTGCCTTCTTGTTTCCATGGTACCTGTTGAGTAGTCCAAATTCAAACTTATGTGTTTTCCTTTTTATGTAGTAGATTGCTTTGCTCATTCTGCTTTCAGACTTTCTGTTTCTCCTCAATATTTAACAGTTTGATTAGTGTGTGTCTTGGAGTAGGCCTATTTGGATTTATTCTATTTGGAGTTCACTGGAACTCCTTATTTGCGTATTTAGGTCTTTTATAAAGGTTGGGAAGTTTTCCACGATTATATCTTCAACTAACTTTCCAAGCCCTTTTCTCCTCTCCTTCTGGGACACTAGTGAGTCTTATATTTGTGCATCTCTTGTCATCCGTCATTTCTGTAAGATCCAGTTTCATTTTTTCCATATTTCTTGCCATTTTTTCTCTTGCTTGCTCTAGTTCAATTATTCTGCCTTCTAGATCACTTTTTCTTTCTTCTGCATCCTTGAATCTGCTAGTGTATGTTTATAGTATATTTCTAATTTGGTCTAGTGTATACTTCATCTCTGTGAGATCTACTATTTTTCTATTTAATCTTTTTAATTCTTTCTTATGCTCTTCTGGTGTCTATATGATATGCTTTATTTCTTTATAAATATCATTGACTAGTTTCCCATAGTCTGTGTTCCCTCTGGAGAAACTGAGTCTCCTGCATGGAAGAGTGCTGGCATTTTTAAATAAGAAAATAAAACCACAGTATTTTAACAGATCATGTCAGACATAGATGAATTTTAAGATAATTATATGAAGAATTTAATAATTGAAATAGTAGTATGACATTGAACTGATAACTATAAAAGAAAATATGTATTACCAAAACTGAATCTAGAAGTCATTTCCTAAAACAGAAAAAAACAGACCCATTAACCTAGAGAAAACAACATTAACAAATCTATTTTCTATAAATTATAGCAGCACTGAAAAGTCAAGGCATTCCTGATGTGCAGAAACTACCATTGTAAGTGAGAAAATTGTCCCATCATTTTGGGGACATAGGCATGTCTGAAGGCCTTAGGAGTAGATGAAGTGCAACATCATTTCCAACAGTTTTCTTTGATAACCCAGGCTTCTATCTTTCAAAGTTTACTGCTAGACTGTAAGTAATCTTTCACTTATTTATTCTTCCCCTATTATTATACAGTTACTTAGAAAGCTGTTTGCTGAGACTTTGATCTCCTCTGTAGAGCTTTTACATTAAAAAATTGTCTTTACCCATACCATGGGTTCCAAATATGATTCTGAGGGCTTGATAAATATACAATGTTTCTGTTTCTGTTTTAAGGAATCTTAGAATTTCATGCCTCAAATTTCTGGTTTCCCAACTTGACCAAGGTCAGCTTCTTAGAAAAATTTGTTAAAATACATTCTAGAATTCATATACATTATGATCCTTCATGTGTGCCTAAAAGGGATACAGTATACATATAGAGGATATTTTCAATATATGCAAAAGAAAAAGAGCCGGGAAAAGAGAAGGAGTTTAACACAGTCTTCTTGAAATTCTTTTCTCATATAAGAGTTACTATCAAATAAAAAGAGACATGTTCAAAGTAATATGCTTATATCTTTAGTTTGGATTCTTGTCATAAAACCATAAAGAACCAACTTTTATCATACAACTATCAGGCTTATTTCAATTCAATAAGCCATAGAATTTTGAGCAGGCAACGTTTTCAAGACCTCAAACTATGAAAGCATAGATTTGGCCTCCTTCATTGACACCATTTTAAAAGGAGGTATGGAAACGAAAAAAAGAAGGTATGAGAGTTTAACCTTCCAAACAATTCTGTTCTTACTAATTTAACAATCAAAAGGTTTGCAGTATACATTAATAATCAAAATATTGGCTTCATGTTTCCCACTTGAGCATAGCACTGATTATTTCTCATGATTGCTTGTGCTCAGATCTTTGACATTTCTCATTCTGAAATGCATAGGCAAGCAGTTCTGTTTAAGGTTAGGTTTGCATTCACAATCCCATGCCAACTTACTCATTCAATCAGAATATCTGATTTAATGTCATGAAAATCAAAGAGTTGTATTATTGACCAGCTTTTCTACTTTTGCCTTGTTCCTGTTAGTACTGATGGATACATTATAAGATAGTGCCAACTAAGTTGATTTGGTAATGTATTATTTAATTTACTGTGTTGAATTGTAGTTTATAGCTTGATAATTATGAAAATTAATATATTCCTTGCACTTCCAAATCAGACTACAAAAAGAGAAGTTATGCTAATGAGACAGAAATACTTCCATCTTAAAAGACTCATTCATTTTTCTGTTTAATTTTAAAACAATTTTCAATCATTTTGCAACTGGCTATTTTCTGTTGTTAATTATACATTTGTTCATCACTGTGTACAAGCATGGTTTAAAAGAATCTCACTTATGTGAATCTTCTGTCTGCTAGACTTTTAAATAATTAACTCACAAAATTTGCCAGCTACTCGCAAACTCCCCAGCTTATGGTTTATGAAGAACTTGATATAATATTTACTAAACCCCAAATGATTAACAGAAATTTCATTAAACACAATTGAGTTTGCATTTTAACTGTTTTAAAATAGACAATTCTCCCATTTAAAAATTGGTTTTAAATATATTAATGTATATGCACAACCATTACTGGAATCTACATTGGAATACTTTACCTGAAAAGAAGCCCTACATCATTTAGTTATTAATGATTCCTACCTGTACCCAGCCCCAATTACTAATCTACTTTCCACCATTATAGATTGTTCTGTTGGACATTTCATATGAACAGAAGCAATATGTGTGGTTTTTTTTGTGACTAGATTCTTTCACTCAGCATAAAATTTTCAAGGATCTCTATGCTGCAGTATTTAAAACAATCAGTATTTCATTCCCTTTTATGGCTGTATAATATTTAATTCTATGTTTACAACTTTTTATTCATCTATTCAACTGTTGATAGACCCATTTTTTTTGCACTTTGGCTATTGTGAATAATGTTGTCATTAACATTTGAGTAGAAATATCTGTGTCTCTATTTTCAATTCAACAATTTTTGTTGATCATATAAGGGAACAAACAGCATCTGTGATTGCCTGAAAATAAATCTTTGTCCTCTGTAGGTTGAGAGTTGCTATTTCTGAGAACAAATTACAAATTCTATGTAAGTTGTTCAATTACTAAGCAATTTAATTATCAGTCTCTCAGGTTGTCTTCTGTTGTATTGGGGGCATTGATTATAATGGAGTAATATCCTGAAAAGTGGAATGGAAACATATGGGCAGTTTCTAATGAAGCTGTGAACCTTTAACCTCTGAATTTAATCTCTGAATTTGAATTTCTCTGAGTCTTTTCTCTTGATGGAAACAAACTTTCTAGCATTGTCTGATAAGGTTTTTCTCCTGTTGTTCAAAGAATCCCTAATGATTTTTACTGAGGAAATTGATTTGAGATGGGTTCCTGATCCTCCAAATTTCCTACGTCTATTATCTCTCATCACTTCTAGACCTATATCCAGAATTTAAAAATACTCATAGGGTGAGTACAGAATGTGATCCATGAGGAAGTGCAATACCAGAGAATCACAGTTTTGCCAAAAGGTATCAAAAGAAAACTGGCAAACATGTATGGGGATTTTAAGGAATTGGGATCAGGGTAGGAGAAATACAAAGTTGTATCAAGCTGAAACTTTTACTTGGAATCACTGGGAAGAGATTTTAGACTTAGTGTTTTACCTCAGAGGCTTGGGTTGACTGGATTGATTTGCTTGTCTGATTTACTAAAACCTGGGATCGAAGGTAGACTACCCAAATTAAGTTGAAAATTTAAGCTTCATTGCTATGCTCTTGAGGAAGACTTTGAAAGTCTTGTAATATTGGCACATTAGTATGAATTTATCTTATAAAGCCTATCTGGCTGCAACTTTACCGTGTGCCATTGGTGAGTCCAGCACATACTTCCTTCTCCTAGACTTCCAGAAATACATTCTTAAGGAAAGTTCTGGCATCCATGAAGAACCTTCCTGGTTCCCAGTTGTCTTATTGCTACAGTCTGGAAGATATTAGGCCTCACTCTCCCCAGGAAAAGAGGGGGATGTGGCACAGTCCTGGTCCAAATAATGACTGAGGAAATTGGGGCAGTTGGTCCCATAGTTTTGGTCCTTTCATGACAGGCACCTATAGCTCTGTGGAGACACTATACACATCTGCCTGAGAAACGGAGGGACAGAGAGTAAAATATCACTTACAGTTTCAGGGCCGTGTGAAATAAATTACCAAAGTGTACCATCTCCTGGTAAGATTGGGAAAGCACATTATTTGCAAGCTGCTTTCCTGACCCTCTATCTAGGGCAGTTTGGGATGGACCTGCACACCATGCATTTGTCATGCTTTGGCTGGCAAATGGTATTGAACCAAGTGCCAAAGAAGACCTTTAGCATGAACTCAATTGTGCTGGTTTGAAGCTGTTATTTTCCCCAGAAAAGATCATGACTTTTTAATTCATGCCTGTGGAGGCAGATCTATTTTTGTTGGGACGTTTTGATTAGGTTGTTACAATTGATATGTGACCCATTATATTCAAGGTGTGCCTTAAATCTTTACTGGAGTCATCTCAGAGAGATTAAAAATGAGAAATTTTGAGAGAGCTAACAAAGAAAAAGTATACATGGAAGCTGAACCAGCAGACAATAACCATATATGTCTTCTCAGTTGAGTGAGGAACACTGGATGCTAGCAGCCTCTCTTCAGAAAAGGCATCACCCTGTTTATGTTTTAATTTGGATATTTTCATAGATTTAAGACTTCAAATTTGCAAGCTACTAAACTACCATTGTAAAAGTGAACCCATTTCTGATATATTGAATTCTCACAGCTTTAGCAAACCAAATACCAATCAACAACATATCTTAAAGAAGAGAGGGAAAACAGCTTTCAAAGTAATCTTATCAAGATCATCAGATACCCAGAGGCCAACAAAACAATTACAAGGCACTCCCTTCTTGGGACCCTGAACCTATTTTGACTGGGAATTACTGACAAACTAAATGCCAAAGAAGACCTTTAATATAAACCTAATCAACAAGAAATCTTAGACAGAAGAAGGAAAACCACTTTCAAAATAATAATCTGATCAATATAATCAGATGTCCAGATACCAGCAAAAAATTACAAGTCACAATAAGTAACAAGAAGACATGGGCAGACCAAATGATCAAATTAAAATGTCAGAGGAGATACAGAATTTGGAACTAATCAAAAATGTTCAAAGAAATCTAAATATTTCAATAAGATGGCAAGAGATAAAGAATATTAAGAAGACAGTAGGAGAGCATAAAGGGGAATTTGAAAAAATACATAGAAAAGTAGCAGGTCTTATTGAAATGAAAGATACTGTAGATGAAATTAAAAATATGCAGGAGACACTCAACAGAAAATTTGAAAGTCAGAGGAAAGTATCAGTGAACTATAAGTCATAGAGAGAATCAATAAAACCAAACATTGGTTCCTTGCTGATGGAAATATAAAATAGTATACCCACTGTGGAAGGTGTCTGGTGGTCCTCAGAAACCTAAGTGTTTTAGTTTGTTAAGATGCCAGAATGCAATATACCAGAAATGAAATGGCTTTTAAAAGGAGAACTTATTAAGTTGCAAGTTTACAGTTCTAAGGCTGTGAAAATATACAAACAAAGGCATCCAGGATAGGATAACTTGGCTCAAGAAGGCTGATGACATTAAGGGTTTCTCTTTCAGCTTGGAAGGCACAATATTGAATGAAGACATGGGTTTTCTGGGGTATATGACAGTGTGAAGCTGACACACTAAGTGTAGATTTGCTCTATGAATTGGCAGTCCTGTTACTCGGTATATACCAAGAGAACTGAAAGAAGAGACATATACAGATATTTTCATACTGATGTTCCTAGCACAGTTATTCACAATTGCCAAAAGATGAAAACATACAAGTATCCATCAACTGATGAACAGATAAGCAGACCGTGGCATATATACATATATATATATATATATATATATATATGATGGAATATTATTATACAATGAAAAAGTGACCAAGTCCTGAAGCATGTGACAGCATTCAGGGACCTTGAGGATATTATGTTGAGTGAAATGTCATTCAAAAAAGGACAAATATTGTATGTTCTCACTAACTTAAACTAAATATACTATGCAAATTTATAGACAAAGAATCTAGAATATAGGTCATTTTGAGAAAGAATGAGGCTAGAGAATGGAGGAAAGCAGTTGCTTAAGATGTGCAATTTTTTAATAAATTGAATTAAAACAAATGGAAATTATAGAGGTGATGGCAGCACTTTATTGTGAGTATAATTAATGGTACTGAACTGTGTGCGAGTGGTTGATAGAGGAAATTTATTGTCATATATGTCAGCAGAAAGAAAGTCAGAGGTTAAAACATGGGAATATGTAACTTAGTAAATCTTTGTACCGTGTTTAACACTACAAATATAGGTATTTCTTCCATTAACTGGAACAAATGTATGACGTTTTTACATGGAATTAATAATACAGTGGTACATATGTGGAAAAAAATGAACTGCTGCAAATTATGGACTAATGCTAACAGTAATACCTTAATATTCTTTCATGAACATTAACAAATGTAGTGTACCAATGCTAGAGATCAATAATATGGGGCAGGGTAGGAATTTCAAATTGTTTTGTATGTTCTCTCTGTTCCTTTTTTTCTTCCTGGACTAGTGAAAATATTCTAAAATTTTATTGTGTTGATAAATGCACAACTATATGATGATACTGTGAACCACTGATTTTATACTTTGGGTGGATTGTATTGTGTGCTGAATACATATCAGTAAGTTTTAACTAAGGAATGAATGAATGAATAAATCCAGAACTTAATAATATACTTTCCTTTCTCCATGAATTGCTTTGTTTTATTATCAAAGATCAGTTGACTATATTTGTGCAGATCTGCTTCTGGGATCTCTATTCTGTTCCATTGATGTTTACCAAGTGTCTTTATTATTGAAACTTTATAGCTAAGCCTTAAAGTCACATAATGTCAGTCCTCCATCTTTGTTGTAATTTGTTGACTATCTGATTATTTTTGCTTTGCAAGTAAACTTTAGAATCAGTTTGTTGAAATCCACAAATAACTAGCTGATATTTTGATTGGGAGTGTGTAAATGTATACATCAGGTTAGAAAGAATTGGCATCCTATTAATATTGAGTCTTCTTATCTATGGATATGGATTATCTCTCCATTTATTTATGTTTTTTATTTCTCACTTCAGATTTCATAATTTTCCTCATAATGGTTCTTGTACATATTTTTTTACATTTATTATCAGATTTTAGTTCCAATATTATTTTGTTGATCCTTTGTTTTTGTTTCTACAGAACCATATCCTCTGTAAATAGATTTTTTTCTTCCTAATTTTGCTTTTTGAAAGATACTAGTTTTGAATTTTCCCCAGGTATATTATTGCCTGAATTTGGTAATAATGCAATGCTCATCTCATAGAATGAATTAAGAAATATTCTCTCTGCTTCTATTTACTGGGAGAAATTTCTGAAAATTGGTATCATTTCTTCTTTATATGTTTGCTAGAACTCACCAGTGAAATGAAGCAGACCTGGTAATATATACTTTGGTATGTTCTTAATTGTTGATGTGATTTTCTTAATATTTATTTCTTCTTATGTGTTTTTATAGATTGGTTGTTTTATAGATTTGCTCATTTAACATAAGTTACTAAATTTGTGGGCATATTCCAGTCCACTTTCATTTCTGATCTTAATCATTTTTTTTTACTTCATTTTTTTTTAACATGGACAGGTACTGGGAATCGAACCTGGGTCCTCTGGCATGGCAGGCGAGCCTTCTTGCCTACTGAGCCACAGTGGTCCACCCTGTATACTTCATTTTTAAGGGTTGTTTAAGCTGGTTAGAAGTTTATCACTATTATTGATCATTTAAAAAAAACAGATTTTGGTTTCATTATTTTTTTCTATTGTTTATTGTTGTCCATCTCATTTTTTTATGCTCTGATTATAACTCTTTCTTTTATTTTGCTTAATTAAGATTTTATTTGGTCTACTTTTTCTAGTGTGCTAATGTGGAAGTTTATATTTTGGATTTTAGATATTTTTTCTTTGATAATACATACCTCCAATGCTCTATATTTCCCTCTAAGCACTGCTTGCTTTTGCTGCATCTCACAAATTTTGAAAAGTTGTATTTTATTTTGCATTTAAATGTATTGTTTTGTTTGCTAAAGCTGCTGGAGTGCAATATATGAGAAGTAGGTTGGATTTTTTAAAAACTTTTTAGTTGTATAATGTAACATATATACAAAGCAAAGAGAGAAAAAAGCAGTAGTTTTCAAAACACTGTTCTTATAGGACAGATTCAAGAGTTTGTTATGGGCTACCATACTATCTTAGATTTTTCTTTCTAGCTGCTCCAGAACACTGGAGGCTAGAAGGACAATATATTCCTTATCATCACTTCTTTTTCTTTTTTTGTGAAAATAATATATACATAAAATAACATATATATCAATAAATTTTTAATTACAGCACAACAGTTAGTTGTAGAACAGATTTCAGAGTTTGGTATGGATTACAATTCTGCAATTTTAGGTTTTTACTCCTAGCTGCTCTAAGATACTGGAGACTAAAAGAGATATCAATATAATGATTCAGCAATCATAATTGTTTTGTTAAACCCTTCCTTCTCTGTATAACTCCACTATCACCTTTGATCTTTCTCTGACTCACTAGGGTTATTGGGACTATGTCCATTGTACCTTTTTCATGTTGGAAATGCTGTCACTAGTAAACGGTAGGGAGATGGAACTAGCTGATATTCTATAAAAGCTGGCCCCTCTAGATTTGAGGACTTATCTGGTCCAGGAACCCATCTGGAGGTTGTAGGTTTCTGGAAAGTTACCCTAGTGCATGGAACCTTTGTAGAATCTTGTATATTGCCAAAGTGTTCTTTAGGATTCCCTGGAATGGTTTTGGCTGGGGTTTGGCAAGTTATGATAAGTAGCAATGTCTAACTCAAGTTTGCATAACAGCAACCTCCAGCATAGCCTTTCGAATCTATTTGAACTCTCTCAGCCACTGATACCATATTTGGTACACTTCTTTTTTCCCTTTTGGTCAGGATGGTATTGTTGATCCTATCATGCCAGGGCCAAACTCATCCCTGGAAGACATCTCTCATGCCACCAGGGAGATGTTCACCCCTGGATATCATGTCCAATATAGAGGGGAGGGCAAGGATTTCACTTGTAGAGTTGGACTTAAAGAGAATGAGGCCACAACTGAGCAACATACCTACATGTAGGCTAAGTTTCTCCACCACATACATAAACATCACAAGGGCAAACCTCCAGATCAATGGCTTAGCCTATTGATTTGGGTGTTCCTAATATTTGACATAGTGTCAGGGACTTCCCTGGTAGTAAAGTTTAATAGTTCATATATATTTTTTCCATACCTCAAGGAACTTTGCCACTACTTTTTGATTACCTGCTTAATATACTCTGGGACAGGTTAGTATTTATAAAGCGAATTTATTAAGTTACAAGTTTACAGTTCTAAGGCCAGAAAAATGTCCAAACTGAGTCATCTGGAGAAAGATACCTTGACTAAAAGAAGGCCAATGACATCTGGAAAACTCTTTTTCATCTGAGAAGTCACGTGATGGCATCTGCTGGTCTATTGGCTTCTGGTTTCAAATAGCTTCCCCAGGGTGTTTTCTTTCTCCAAATGTATCTGTATGTGTTGACTCTGAGCTTTTTCCAAAATGGTTCCCTCTTAACGAACTCCAGTAAATGGATTAAGACCCATTTTGAATGGGTGGAGGCACTTCTGCATGGAAGCCACCTAATCAAAAAGTCCCATTTATAGCTGTGTTGACCACATCTCCATAAAAATGAATTAATCCAAAAAATCCCAACCACAATTATGTGGCTCACATCCCCATGGAACAATTTAATCAAAGGGCCCTACCCTAAACAATAGGTCTGCCTTTACAAAGTTGAATAACAAAAAATACAAAGTCTTTTCTGGGGTACATAAGAGTTTCAAACTAGTAAACATATTTTAAAATTTTTATTGAAACTCTTTCTTTGACCCTTGTGTTGTTAAGAAGTGTGTTATATGATCTCCAAATATTTACAGTGTTTTTAGCTGTCTTTCTGTTTATTGATCTCTAATTTAATTGAATTATTTTTTTAAGATTGTACTATGCATGGTTTATATTCTTTTAGAGTAGTTAGGGTACATTATATGGGGCAGGGTTTGATCTATCTTAGTGAATATTCCACATGAATGAAGAAGTATGTTGCTTCTATCATTGGTGGATCAAGTATTCTATATGATTCAGTTAATTGATGGTTCATTTCAGTTCAACTATATTCTTGTGGATTTCCTGCCTACTGGATCAGGCTACTGCCAATAACTACAGTACTGCCAATAACTACAGTACTGCCAATAACTACGAAGGCTACAACTAAAATATAGCATTTGTTTATTTCTTCTTGTAGTTTTATAAGCTTTTGCTTCATGTGCTTTGATGCTTTGGCTTGGTACATATAAATTCAAGACTGTCATGCCAGCTGGGAAAATTGACCTCTTCATCATTATGCAAAGCCTCTTTTTATCCTTTGACAATATTTCTTGCTTTGAAATCTTTCCTTGAATTAATGTAGTACATCAGGTTTTTAAGTTAATGTTATCATGGTATGTCTTTCCTTTTCCATTTACTTTTCTCTTATGTGTCTTTTTACTTAAAGGGGATTTCTTGTGGCCACCACATAATAGGATCTTTTTCTTAAAATCCACTTTCAGTCTGTCTTTTAATTGGTGCATTAAGACTACTCTCTTTAAAGTGATTATTGATGAATCTGTTAGTATTTTCCATATTGTGACTTTTTTCTATTCTTTATATTTTTCTTTGCTTCTTTTATTGCCTTCTGCTCTTTGATGCCCTCTTTAGGTTTAGTTTAGCATTTCATATTATTACATTTTTCTTTACATATTAATGATAGTTCTTTTAGACTACCTTTAGCTGTTTTTCTAGATATTGCAACATACGTTCATAACTAACTTATATCTACTTTTAATTAAAACCAAGCTGCTTGTGGAAAGTAACATATCCATACATTTAACAGAGATACAAGTAACGTTTGTAACAGAGAGCTCTGGTTCCTTCTTGTTCTTTTTAACCTTTATTACAAATGTCATTTATTACAAATATCTGTAAGCTATAGTTATCCAATATGCTTTTGCTATAATTACTTCAAACAAAGCATTATCTGTTATACCACTTTAGAAAAATAAAAATAAAAGATTTTATTTTACCTTCATTTATTCCTTGTGTAATTCTCTTCCTTTGTTTATGTATCTATGATTTGCTTACCTATATCATTTTCCATCTTTTTGAAAAATTTCTGTTAATATTTCTTTCAGGACATTTGTCTACTGGTGGCAAATACTCTCAAATTTGTTTGTCAGAGTAATACTTTAGTTCTTCAGTTTTGAAGAAAATTTCAGAATTATAGTCTGAGAATTCAGAATTATAATCCAGGGTTTTTTATTTCTTCACTTTAAATATTGAACTCAACTCATTTTTTTGCATGCATTGTTTCTAGAGAGAAGTTCATTTCATCAGGTGTAAAGAGATTAAATGGTGCTCATGGGTAAAATGTACCCCTTTTCCTCTTTGAAGATTTTCAATAATTTTCTGCAATTAGAATATGATATACTAATGCATAGTTTTTTTTTTATTTTTTTATTTTTGGTATATAACATGTCCCGTACTCTTTGCACTTCTTGCATCTGTAGTTTTATGTCTGTCATTAATTTTGGAAAACCTTCAATCATTGTTACTTCAACTACTGTTTCTGCTCCTTTGTGTTTCAACTCCTTTTATTATGCATTTATTATACTTTTTGTAAGTGCCCAACAGTTCTTAGATAGTCTGTGTCTTAGTTTTAGTGTTTTTTTTCTCTTTGTTTTTTAGTTTGGAAAATTCTAGTGACTTATTTTTAAGTTTAGTGATACTTCCTTTGACTATTTTTCTTTACTGGTGAACCCAGCACAGGAAATCCATATTGTAATTACAGAGTTTTTAATTTCTAGCTTTTCATCTTGATTCATTTTAGAGTTTCTATGTCTTTGCATACATTACCTATCTGTTCTTGCATATTGGCCACTTTTTCCATTTATGGTTCTTAGCATATAAATCATAGTTATTTTAAATTCACAATCAAGGTTAAAAATTCTTCAGTGTCTTTACTTTGATCTTACACTGTCATTTTCATAGAACATCTTAATTGGTATATAAAACCTTCTGATCTTTCAATTGCATTCTCCTGTAAAATACAGGATCTCTATTGAAGCAGAGGTAAAGTGTAGGGAGCTAAGAAGTGCTTTATAATCTTATCATTATGTCTCAATCTTTTAGTGATCACTCTTAGGCTGTGAAACGCACAAGGATTTCTCAGCTACACCCACCAAACACTTAGATATGTCTTAAAGAGTAAAGGAATCGTTTCCTTCACACAGAAGGCTAGGATGCCTGGAATTTGGTTTTATCTCCTCTTCAAAGTTTAAAATGGCTTGTGTTTGGGTGCTTCCTTACCTGAGGTTAATTGGACTTTGATGAAATTGATTTGTTCCTGGTTAAAGAGAAAGACAGCTCTTTGGCATGTTTTAAGATGATTACTTATCATCTTTCCAGTTAGAAAGATACTGAAGTTGTTCTCAAATCTTAGTATTAACCTAGGATTCCTGAAAGCAAATGTCAGGAAAGTGGGGGACAACCCCAGTCAAAAACACATGGAAATTTTATTTCCCATAGTAGTTCACACTGAGCCTCGAGCACTCATCAATTACAATTTAAATGGTATTAGGGAAATTATTTCTAGGAAGGGTTTCTGATCCTGGGTATCTGCACCAAATAAGCTGTGGTTCTGTCCCTGACTCTCTTTCTACTTTTGGGTAAACAGCTGGCTCTATCACGTTAAGACTTCAATCCTATCATGAATGTCAGAAAAGTTGAGCTTCCCAGTCAGTTCATGAATCTTCCTTTTGTTAGAATAGGAGTGTTGATGTCCAAGATATTTTGTCTCTGAGTGGAAACCCAGAAACCCTTCCAAATTTTCCTAGAAATCTTCCTCTTATCTTTTGCTAAAGGGACTCCAGAGTAATCAGACATTGAGAGCACAATGGCACAGTGTCTCTGAAGTATCAATCATTTCTGTCAAGCCAACAAGATTTGGGGGCCCACCAGTGAAAAGTAGGAGCTTGTGGAGCTCAGAAACACAATGTAGTTTTGGCTACATTCATCTGACAGTTGACTGTGTGGGTCCCCATCAATTATATCCATAATTTCATAATACATAATTGGAATGGACTTACCCAGATGCAAAATTTTCACATCGGTTACCTGAGCCAAGCAATGGCAGGAATGACATGAAAGGCAAATGGAAACCAGTACTCTACTTTCCAAAATAACAAATCAAAGTTACACTGAATTTCACAAGGAATTGTGCAGAATTTCACTACCATTACAGGCATGAAAGATGCAGAGAGTTTGATTCCTAAGGCATATTTTCCCACTTACCTATTTGACCTGTCAGAAAATTGGTGGATCTTTTAGAATGATTGTTAAACTTTATCATATTGTGATTCTCATATTTATTTCTAGATATTAATTTATTGCTGGAGGAAATCAACACTTCTGATGAGTATTCAGTTATTGACCAAAAGAATGCCTTTTTTTCCTTCTATATTTGTTATAAAGACTTTCAGAATCAATTTACTTTCAGCTGTCATGCTTAGCAATATATATTCACTGGTCTATCTCAGGTTTTTACCAACTCTCTCATTCTTCACTTCAAATCATTAAGATCCATTACATTGATGATATAATACTGATTGAATGTGTTACTTGGTTACCTCAATGTCAGGTATAATTATACTCATTAACACGAAGAGAAGGAATTGCTGCTTCATAACAGGTGATGAAGAAAAGTTTATCTACAAGTTAGGGGACATTGGGATACCATATGGTGGTTTCATCATTGATAATAATTTCAAAAGTGTAATTATATCAATAACAGACTGGCAAGAGCATTTAAACAGGGGCTTATACTGCTTATGAATGAAAACCTTTCTCACCTCACTGAGTAAATAATTTTGACCACCAAAATGTGACATTTGAGGGTGAGGGAAATCTATAATAAGTGGTTGGAGAGGTAGGTAAGTATTAATCAGCATTTTGGGACAAGAAGTAAAAGTGTGTGTATCACTTGTCCTTCTATCCCTCTTTTTCTGAATATTTGTTCTTTGAAGCAGTGAACAGCTAGTACTTCAAAGAATAAATGATGCATTTGAGTGAGATTAATAGAGCCTGTGTGATTTTAAGATTTGGGAGTACATTTAGTTATCAACATTCATTTCACTTGCATATATCATCATTTATTGTTTTCATCAAACGATATGGTTCTCTGCTGTCAGGATCAGGGCATCTGTTTGATAGATTTTTTTCACCTTTCTAATATGCTAAATCTTCAGAATGTGAAGGCTGGATATGCAAGGGACTAATGCTGCAGATCAGTCCTTTAAAACTGAAGAAATACCCCAGCTTGCTGCGCTTTGATTAAGGCAACTGTATGTCACAGAGCATATATAATCTCTCAGTAGGCCACAGTAAGCTTTCATCCAGTTATACTCATCAAGATGAGCAAACTTCCATTGTCTGTCTTGCTTCCTCACCTACTAGTTGATGCTTCCAAGAAACAGCTTGTTTATAAACTACCTTCAGTGAAAATTTGTGTTTGGCTCTCCTTTGTGGCAATGCAACCTACTCAATAGTTAAGTAGTGCTGTAACTTTTCCATGCTGTAACCATTCAAAGTGAAGATTCCTAGCATTCACCAAAGCAGGATTCCAGTTTGTTTTCAGACCCAATCAAAATCAGAAAGGATTTCACTGTACCTATTATTGTAAAAGTTTTCACACTTTTAACCATATGACAATAATTAGTAGATATCTCTGCTGGCTGCCATCATATGAACTCATAAACAGTGGACTCACAATTCCCAGGTTAATAAAGGCACTAAATAAATGTTATATAAAAGTAGTAGAAGTAGTTTAATGGAGGTAGATAAAATGTTCAGTTCTGGATATGTGAAATTAAGCATGCTTAGTGAAGATATCAAACAGGCAGTGGATGTATAGTTTTAGAACTCCAAAAAGAATTCTGGTCAACAAAATTGGACACAATATATGTGTTTGCTCAATCTTTTCATTACTATCATCATGTCTTTGTTCCTTAATGTATAGATGGCAGGATTCAAGGCAGGTGTGATAGCAAAGTCAACAATAAACAGGTATTTGTCAAGTGATGATGTTGGGAAAGGCCACACATAGAGAAATACACAAGGAGTAAAGAAAAGAACAACCCCATTGATGTGAGCTGACAAAGTGACAAATGCCTTGGATAAGTCTCCTGAAGAGCGTTTCCAGACAGTGACCAAAATGAAGACATAGGAAAGGATCAACAGGAGAAAGGTGCCCATGGATATGAACCCACTGTTGGCAGAAACAATAAACTCGTATTTGACTCCATCTGTGCATGCAAGTTTTATGATCCTGGGGAAGTCACAGTAAAAGCTGTCTATTTCATTAGGGCCACAAAATGGCAAGTTTATAACAAAAACAAACTGAGACATGGCATGTCTCACCCCAGTTACTCAGTCAGTGACTACAAATGAAACACATGTTTTAGGGCTCATGATTTTCAAGTAGTGAAGAGGCTTGCAGATTGCCGTGTACCTGTCAAATGCCATGGCTATGAGGAGAAGCATCTCCACTTCTCCTGTGATATGAATGAAGCATATCTGTGTTAAACAACCTTGAAAAGATATCACTTTGTATTCATTCAGAAGGCTTGTGATCATCTTGGGGACTGTGGTAGAGGATACCCCCACGTCAATGAGGGACAGGTTGGCCAGTAAGAAGTACATGGGGGAATGCAAGTGAGCATCAAATATCACCAATATCAAAATGGAAAGGTTTCCTAGAATTATTCCTAAATAGAGTAAGGAGAATATCAATGTGAGAAAAACTTTAGTTTCCCAAGATGTAGAGAGTCCCAGCAACACAAATTCAGAAACCACAGTGTCATTTAGTCCATCTATTGTCTCGTACAGAAGGTCTGGATTTCAAATGATCTGGAGGTAGAAATTGTGGTAGAGTTAGTATCAGTGACACTAAAGTACATTTCCTGTTTACTTTGTTATTTTTTCCCAAATACTAAATGTAATATCATTTTATGTATTTGAGCAGGACAAGAAGAAAAATAAATGGTTATCATGAATATTACAGATGAAGTTTAATAAGACTTTTACTCTTTCTATATGATTATGAGATCTGTTTTTAATCTTTCCAGAAATTCTAAGAACTTTTCGGTGGTCCTTTATATAAGTTTTTCCCATCTCTTTAAGCCGAGGCACTTTTGGTTGCCTTCACACTAACAGTCACACTCAACTTCAGTTTCTCTTTGACTGAATATATTACTGCACTTGCTAAATAGAGATTATCAGGCCAAAAGTGTTTAATATTTTGCTTTAAAAAAATTTCAGTGGAATTCTGGTATATAAATTTAAGAGTATTCATATTGCACAGCTCATGGCACATTTTATTATTGCTATGTCACCTCTAATAGCACATTGGATGCAAGGGATTGAATACTTTTTTGTAAGTATAGATGATAATAACAGAAAGATAGTAATAATAGATAACATGTACTAAATGCTTCCTTCTTACAAAAGGTAGTTACTTGTGGCTTAAACAAATGAGAGTTAATTTTGAAATGAGTTCAGTTTTGAAATACTAACCTACAGTGGAAGTGAGATTTTCATTTGGGTATCTCAAATGAAATCATTTCATTTCAAATTTACAAAAACTCTAAGGATATAAATAGTTTCATTAGACTCATTTTACAAATTAAAAACTGAGTCTAAGAAGCATCCAGTATCAGAGCCCGAATTTGTAGTTAATCTTTGTTTTATCCCCAGAAGTATGATTTTCAAGAATAATTCCTTCAAGTATCCTTGAATCTTCCTCAAGATTCTATCAATTTAATTTTCCTGAACTATTTTTCAAGACTTGACCTTCTAATAGTCAAAAAAATCTAGTCTCTAAATCTTTGTTACTTTACAATTTATTTTACAATTTCATTTCTTTGTAAAACCCTACAGTGATGAGCTTTTCTCACATTTTATTCATTCAACCAGAAATTATTCTGGTTTCCACAGATATTTTTGTTTTTCTTTTTTGAGAAGCAACTCTGGATTCTGACGATCTAATTCAAAAATTGCTTCACAATCATTTTCTTTGTTCTCTCTCCATGATTTGACACTGTTTATCATTGTTTTGTTTCTGTAACTCCCTTTCTCTTTGCCATCTATCAAGTCATTCCCCTTCCAAATTCTTTCAATGAATTATATTTGTGTAGGTATAAGATTAAAATTTTTTCCATTTTAGCAGTAAGTACCCGTATTTCAGCCCAAAGGGACATAGCATGATTTTTCTGAACCAGGTAGTACAATTCCATTTCATTTGGCTATGAATTGTTAAAAAAAAAAAATGGAACTGTGATTCAGAGCTGTTTAATGAGCTGGAAAACAGTGTGAGCTATTGGGAGATTTCCTTTCCAAATAAAAGAACAAAGCTTCATGTAGAAGTACTTTTCCCCAAACCCTTTCTCTGGCATTTAATATTAATGTTTTATCTACAATGCAGTAATCATGATATTCTACAACTCACATGTTTAAAATGATAAAGTGAAATGTTAGAAAGGATTAGGACCTAAAGGGCATTTTGAGCCATCCAAGAAAAGCCAGTCATTTTCTCCCTTCCAATTTTTGTAATGTGTGAAAAATTAACTCTCATTTGTTTAAGCCACTGTCAATCAGGTTTAATGTTACTTGCAGTTGAAGGTGAATTCATTCTTAGCAGTTCTACAACAGTACTGCCTGAGTTATTCTCCAAATTTATTACTTCTTCTTTATGTTTCTCACTGACATAATGATCGTTTATCTTCTATCACCCCTAGTTTTTTGTGTGACTCATGCTTCTGACTAAGTATTTGCTTTTATTAAGTTCCAGTTTGCTCATTTTAACTAGTACCTACAGGGGATGATTTCTAACTACATAGATTATCTTTGAAATTCAGAGTATTATGTCCAAAGCTGAATGTGGTATACCCAAATGAATATCTCACCTCCACTGTAGATTAGTATTTCAAAATTGCACTCATATAATCTATTCCAATGCCTAAATGAATATCATTACCAATCTCCCACATGCTAACTATAGACACTTTTGGTGAAATCTTGTTTCTACTTCACCTTCCATCCCTGACTACACATTCCAAATATTTCCTATAGTTTCCTCTTCTTTTTTCCATTGTGTTTTTCCTGCTCTCCTGGTACATTCTTTTCATATTGGCAATTTCAAAGGCTTCTGAAATATATCTCTGCCTCCAACCTTATCCAGTGTAGCTCATCATATTTTCCTTCAAGATCTGTCTATCCAATGATAAAATATAGTGATACTCCAACTTTAAATCCTTGGTGGTTCTATCAAAAGAGAACTGATGCTATCTTATAGTTTATCATTCAAGACACTTAGCAGAGAAGATTAGCAATATTTTATTTCAGAGAGAATTAAAGACGAGTGGCTAAACAAACTGTGGTATATACATACAATGGAATATTATGCAGCTTTAAGACAGAATAAACTTATGAAGCATGTAATAACATGGAAAGACCTAGAGAACATTATGCTGAGTGAGACTAGCCAAAAACTAAAGGACAAATACTGTATGGTCCCACTGATGTGAACCGACATTAGAGAATAAACTTGGAATATGCCATTGGTAACAGAGACCATCAGGAGTTAGAAACAGGGTAAGATAATGGGTAATTGGAGCTGAAGGGATACAGACTGTGCAACAGGACTAGATACAAAAACTCAAAAATGGACAGCACAATACAACCTAATTGTAATGTAATTATGTTAAAACACTTAATGAAGCTGCATCTGAGCTACAGTTTTTGTTTGTTTGTTTTATATATATATATTTTTGTATTTTTATTTTTATTTTTCTCTATATTATCACTTTATTTCTTTTTCTGTTGTCTTGCTATTTCTTTTTCTAAATTGATGCAAATGTACTAAGAAATGATGATCATACATCTATGTGATGATATTAAGAATTACTGATTGCATATGTAGAATGGAATGATTTCTAAATGTTGTGTTAATTAACTTTTTTAATTAATAAAAAATAGGTTATGGATGTACTGAACATTTATTGGAAAATTAAAGAAACTGTCAGGAAGAATAAGACAACATCTTTAAACATTCTGCTTTTAAGAAATTTTAATCAACATGATTATATGATAAAGCATTAAAATCAAGTATACAACCAAATTTGCTAGTACTATGATTCATAAATGCACTGTAAACATTATTAAAAATGAGGTAGAAGAGCTACTATCATTTGCCAATAATAGAATTAACTAATTGAAAACCTTAAGGTAATTAACAGAAAGTTTTAAATCTAATCTAAGCATTTTGATAAACAATGTTGTAACTTTTACAGTATAATAAAGGAATTTTACTTACAATTAAAACAGATATAAAAGGATGCATGAATCTATTGAAAAAGAAATAAATTTGTATGAAATATTTGAAACCCTTAAGAAAATGGAAGATCAAGCCATGCTAATGGGAAAAAATCCTCAAAATTATAAAAACAAAAGTGTTACTTCTGACAGAACTAATCTAAACAATTGCAGCACTCATCAAAGTTTGGTGAATATTTTTGGAACCAAAAAATGTGATTCAAAAGAATATGTCAATAAGCAGTGAAATTTTGAAAAGGGGACGTAATTGTAGTTAAAGGAGAGAATACAATGTTTTCTTAAAAGGCATTAGAATATATCAAAAACTTCCACTAATTACTGATTAATTTACTAGAATTTGAACAAATACATGAAACATAGAGTTAAGAATTAGATTCATATTAGGAAATATTGTATATGATAAAGAAGACATTAAAATTATGTAGGAAAATGCATGATTATAAGATAAATTATTAATATTCAAAATTGTTAATCAGGGAACCCAATTAGAAATATAAAATTGTAAGTATCCTACCATACATATTACAGAAAAATAAACTCTGGATGATTTGAAGATTTAAATATAGAGGTAAAATTACATATTTTAATAAGAGAAATATGTATTGAATTATAAAAACTTGACATTAAGAAGGCCTTTTTAAGTTTACCCTGAATTTAGATACTAGATTTCTTTTTCATATTTTCCTCCCATTAAACAATTGGAGGAAGCAGCACTTCTCATTCTCAGCTGTTAGGCATGGTAGGTGGGCCCATCACTCCATAGAGCAGTTTGGAAATATAAGTAAAAAAATTTTAGCTCTGACACTGGAATCGTATTTCAGGAATTAAATATAAGGAAGTAATTTGGCCAATGGACAAAATATGTTTGCAAAGTTATTTTACTTATCACTATTTCTTATAATATTAACTGAAGAGAAAAACTTAACTGTCCAACAATAAGGAAATTACAAAATAACTAAAAGTACACACAGTAATGCCTGTGGACTCTAAGGTTCTTCTGTAAGTTTATATTACTAATACCAGCATGGAAAGATATTAATTAGCCAAGGAAACAGATGTTGAGTATAAATCTTTTGATTTTTAATTTTTGAATGTGCCAAATGGTATCTCATTTGAGTAAACGTTTAGGATTTATCCAAAAGTGCTATAGGTAGAGGGAGTTTCAACAATGTTATTTAATTAAAACTGTGTTGCTATATTTTTAGAGGTATTATTTATTGTTTCTTGTAAAGAATGAGATACATCAAAATTAATGGAGAAGATTATAAAATTTGCATTAAAACTATTTTTAATATGCAATATAATGGTTTCATGTATAGACAGTGGGGCCAAAGTGTTTGAATCCCCAGGTCCTCCTGGGCTGAGTTACTAACAGCCTGGTGCTTCAGTTTCTTATCTGTAAAAGACAGATGAGGTGTATCTACCTGATATAGTTGTTTTCAGGGCTAAATGTGTGAAACAAGAAAAAATATCAGAAAATGCTCTGGCAAATAGTAAGTGTGCAAATTGTAATCTGTTATGATCATTTTGATGATTTTTAAGAAACAGGTCTAGAATTTTTTCAGATTAGGAGTAGTTTTTGCATTCTTCTGGCAAAACTAAAGCTAACCCACATTATTATGTTGTGCTCAGCTTTAGCAAGGACATAAACATTACTTTTTTATGACCCTGTTTTTCAGAGAGAAAAGGATAGACTATTCAAGATATCTTATATTCCACTTTAACAAAGAGACTCGTGCTTTGAAGACTATTTTATGTTCAATGAAAACTAAGGACAGATAGACCTGGAATGTAAAATAACATGCATGAAAATTGCTAAAACATGAGAATTAATTAGAGTAAGAGAAAAAACAAAAAGGAATAGAATGTGTGTTGGGAGTTAAAAAACAAAAAACAAGAAGTGGTTAATTATCCAAGTAAGTGCTAGAGAATGAAAGAGTGGGTTTCCTACCTAGCTGCTCGGGCTCAGGTTGAACTGCTACAGCATCAAGGATTGAAAGGCAGAGATATTGATTCCTCTTTAGATTTATCAACATTGCTCAAGATTGAGTTATAAATAGTTCCTACCATTAGGAATGAAACCAATTAGCAATGCTGGGTATCAATAATGACCAATGCTTTACTCCATTATTAACTTTTTACTGAAACTGGGTCTTTGATGCACCCTGGATTTCCCAAGGGCCAAGTGTCCTGCTGAAAAGAGCAAGAGGGAAATTGAGTAACCGAGTGTGATGGTGATTAGTTTTGTAGCTGTGACAATATTCTTTTTCAATTTAAGAATATTAGGTGCTCATTTTAGACATCTATTAAATTATAGGTATAGGAACTACTAATATCTGTTTATCATCAATATCAGATTCAAGCCCATGAACTAGCATGGACCAATAGCGTGCTGTAGTATTTATCAGTATTTTGGTCCTTTTAATGGCTGTATAATATTTAATTATATGTGTTTCCAATTTTGTTCATCTGCTCAGCTGTTGATAGAACTATGGCTTGTGTGTACTTTGACTACTGTGAATAATGCTATTATTACCATTTGAGTAGAAGTATCTGTTTATGTCTCTATTTTCAATTCTTTATGTATATACATATGAGTGGAAATGCTGCATCATATGGTAAGTCTCCATTAAATCGTTTGAGAAACTGCTAGACTGTTTTCCAAAGTAGCTGCATATTTTCATTCTTACTAGTAATGTGAAAGTTCTGATACCTCCAACTCTTCATCAACAATATTCGTTGACCTGATTTTTGATACTGTCCATTTTAGTATGAGGTGGTATCTCATTTTTAATATATGTTTTTAATTAGATAAAGTGTAAGTTTATGGAAAACTGATGCAGAAAGAATAAAATTACAATATGACACCTGCTTACATGTACAGTTTTCCATATTATTAACAGTTTCTGTTGGTTTGACACTTTGTTACAATGGATGAAACAATGTTATAATAGCACTATTGTATATAGTCCATAGTTTACATTAGGGTTCACTGTTTGTGTTCAATGTTATGGTTTTTAAAATTGCTGTTCTTGTAACATACATACAAGATTAAACTGCCTATTTTAAAGACTTTTAAATGTACAATTCAATAGTATCAATTATATTCATACTGTTGTGTAATGAACTATTTGATCCCTTACCAAATGTCTCCATGACCCCAAACAAAAATCTGTGCCAATTAAGCGTTGAATCCCCTTTCCATATACTACCCCTGCCACTAGCAACCTGTATTCTAAGTTCTGATTCTATGAATGTTCACATTTTAATTATTTCATATGTGTGATCATATAATATTTGTCCACTTGCATACGGATTATTTCACTCAACACAATGCCTTCAAGGTTCATCCATGTTGTAGCATGTATAAGAACTTCATACCTATTTATGGCTGAATAATTTCCATTGTAAATTTATAATGCATTTTGTTTATCCACTTATTAGTTGATTGACACTTGGCTTGCTTCCATTTTTTTTTCTATTTTTAATAATTGTAAAAATGGGGCTATGAACATTGGTCTACAAATATCTTTCAAGTTCCTGCTTTCAATTCTTTTGAGAAAATACCTAAAAGTGGCATTGCTGGATCATATTGGAATACTACTGTTAATTTTAAAAGGTTTGCCTAGCTGTTTTCCATAGGTGCTGCAGCATTTTTTATGCTGATGAATAATTAACAGATCTTCTTATTTCTCCATATCCTTTCCAGCACTTGTTGCATTCTATTTTTTAAGTATTTGTCATTTAGTTGGTATGAAATGGTTTTATGGTTTTAATTTGCATTTATATAATGGAAAATGATGTTGAGGATCTTTACATTAACTCATTGACAAATTGTATACCTTCCCTATAGAAATGTCTATAAAGTCCTTTGGGCATTTTTAATTCTATTGTTTTTCTTTTTGTATTGTTGAGCTATATGAGTTATTCATATATTCTGAATATTAGCATCCCTTTTTTAATAGAACATCTTCATTTGGTGTTTGTCTGATATCTCCTTATGCTTATTTTTAGGTTATGCACTCAATGCTGGAATACTATTTAGCTACAAAGGTATCAATAATCATATTTTCATATTAACAAAGACATTGGTTGTTTATAAAATGTTTTGTCAAAGTAGGTACTAAAATTTTAATGTAGACACTTGCAATCAAATTCTAAGGTTCTACCTTCATCATCTCTCATCACTTCTAGACCTATATCCAGACTTAAAATATGCCTCATAGGGTGAGATGCAGGGTGTGACTCATGAGAAAGTGCAATACCAAAGAACCACATTTTTGTCAAAATATATCAGTAGAAAACTGGCAAACATGTATGGGAATTTTAAGGAGGTGGTATCAGGGTAGAAGAAATACAAAGTTGTATTAAGCTGAAATTTTTATTTGGAATCTCTGGGCAGAGATTCTAGACTCTGTTTTATCTCAGAGGTTTGGAATTACCTGAATTGATTTGCTTGGCTGATCTACTACAATCTGGGTGCAAAGGTGGACTACCAAAATTGAAGTGAAATTTTAAACTTTTGTTATACTCTTTTTTTTTCTTTTTCTTTTTTTAACATGGGCAGGCACTGGGAATCGAACCTGGGTCCTCGGGCATGGCAGGCAAGCACTCTTACCTGCTGAGCCACTGTGGCCCGCCCCATTGTTATACTCTTGAAGATGATACTGAAATGCTTATAAATACTGGAATGCTAGAATGGATTTAAACATGAGATCTATTCACCCTCCAACTTTTCCATGTGTCATTAGCGAGTCTAGATAACATTCCCTTCTCCTAGACTTCCAGAAATAAATTCTTAAGGAAAATCCTGGCATCCATGAAGGGCTCTGAGATGGTCAGAAATTACCGTGAGATTTGTTCAATTATCCTTATCTCTTTGAATCTAATAGGATTTCCAGAGTGACAGGGTCCAAGTAGTGATACTTAAGTGCAATGGCAAGTTAGCCATGGTTTCTTGTAACAGAAATAACACTTTAGCAGTAATCAGAATGGTCTGAGGTACTGAGATATTTGTCACTGGCTTGATGTTCAGAATGTTCCTAGAACTGAAATGGAGGTGCAGATTTAAAGTCTTGCCAATTTATACAAGCAGGAAATTTCTAGGTCTGGTCAACATAAGGCTAACCTCAGTCACTATAACAGAGAGTTGTGGCCCCACAAACAATTGTTATACTTGGTTCAGTTTACAACATAAAGCCCCTTTGAATGAGGGTAAGACTGGATCTACTTGATGATGTGTCCATTATACTCCCAGTTAAAAAAATACACTTGTTTAAAAGAACAGTTTAGATGTACTGAAAAATTGTGCAAATAATATGGAAAGTTCCCCTGAACCCCCTTTTCCTGCACACACTGTTTCCTCCAGTATTAACATATTGTTTTCGTATGATGCATTCATTATATTTGATTATAATATTGACACATTATAATTGATTAAAGTCCATAATTTATGTTAAAGTTCAGTCTTTGTGTTATAGAGTACTATGGGATTTGACCCATGCATATTGTCCATCATGAAAATATAATGCAGAGTAGATTCCCTGCTGTGAAAATGCCTTGTGCTCCACATGTTCTTCTCTACCTTCTTCTTGAATTGCCTCAAATGACTGGTGTTTATATTATCTCTGTAGAATTTTTCCTTTTCCAAAATCAGATTTCATTGTAACTATATAATATTTACTATTTGCAAAGTAGCTTCTTTCATTTAAATGTATGAATTCGTGATTTCTCCATGTATATCCATGGTATAAGGGTTAAAATTTTATTGTTAAAATAATATTTCATTCTACAGTTGCACCGAACTTTGTTTACAAATTCACCTATTTTAGGGCATCTTATTATTTATGTATTTGTTTCTTTCTGTATTTCATGTTTTTATTTAATTATTATTTACACAGTGTTATCCACACACTGTACAATCCATCTTCATATACATTCACCACAATAGTCAACAGAAGAATATTCTCATTTCTTCTGAGACAAACAAAAAATCACAGACTCCTGTATTCTCCTGTTATTGACATTCATCTTTGGTATAGCATAAGGACATCTTATTTGCTTCCACAGAAATAAAATTTATGAATAAATCTATTACAATATTTGGTTTTTATGCATAGATATGCATTTTCATCTCCTTTGGGTAAATACCTAGAAGCATGATTGCTGGATCTTACCTTTCTAAGAAATTGAAAAACTCTTCCAAAGTACTTTACTATTTTACATTCCTACTTACAATGAATGAGTCTCTGTTGCTTCATATCCTCACAAGAATTTGGAACAGTTTCTGCTTTGAATTTCAGTCATTCTAGAGCACCTTTTATAGCCTACTCTTATCTGTATGTATTTTTATTGAGGTGTCTGCTCAGGTCTTTTGCCCACTAAAAAATTGGATTGTTTGTTTTTATCTTGTATAATATTAAGAATTATTTGTGGGGTATTTTTGGATACAAGTCTATCTGATAGATCTGTTAACAAATATTTCTCTTAATATGTGGATTTTTTTTCATTCTCTTAACAGTATTTTTCACATAGCATAAAATTTTAATGTTAATGAAGTCAGATTCATCAATGCTTTTCTGTCAAGGATCATGTTTTGATGTTGTATATAGGAAATCATCACCAAGGTGAAGTTTGTCTAGATTTTCTGTTATCCTCTAGTGATTTTATAGTTTTGTATTTTACATTTAGATCTGTGTTCCAATTAGAGTCAATGATTTTGAGATGTATGATGTCTGTGACTAGACATATATTTGAATGCAGATGTCCAGTTGTTCCAGCATCATTTACTAAAAAGAGTTAGTCAGACTTTTGGGAAGGTGGTGGCATAAAGCAAAGCAGGTCCCACATCTTCATGAAAAACACCAAGAGTACAGGACAAAACTGTCCAAAGCTGTGGCTCTGGGTCTAGGGACCATGGGAGGACCATTGCAACATAAAAAGAAGGTTGAAGAAATAAAGAAACTATGACTAAGAAATTGTGCTGCATGAATTCAACTATGGCTCCCCCTGCCCATCTTCACCCATGAGGCTGGGAGTTGTGCATTGGCCTAGTTATCACCCAGCTGATGATATATGTATGAGTCCTGATCCAACTGTTGGCCAGCAAAGTTAACCTACTGGGTCTCAGAGACTTAATCATTTCCATTCAGGAGCCTGGGGTGCTCAGAGCTCCATTATTTCACAAACAACAAGAGAGAGGCCAGTGACTGATCTCCCTGTGGCTCCAGTGTATACCTTCCACCCCAAGGCTGGCAGCTGTGATCTTGTTTAATTCCCACCTGGCTGACACCTGTGATCTGGGATAGATATGGAGGCCTCCCCTTGGGAAAGAGGGGAAACGATACTGTTCTTATCTAACTGTTTCTCAGCCTCTGGGTCCTGCAGCTTTGAACCATTCTACACAGGAGCCCAAATCACTTGTGTCTCACTATATCCACAGACAGAGAACCTGTAGCAAGTGGCTGACAGCCATTATAGCTGCTGGCAGATTCGTGCCCACCTGGTTTTTACCTGGGTAATTGTTGCAGTCTGGAAAAGATTGAGAGTCTCCCCCATTAGGGAAAAAAGGAGTGTAGCACAGTCCTGATGTAACTCTTGACAAGTAAAATTGGGCAATCGGGTCCTACAGCGTTAGTTCTTTCTAGCTAGACAGAATAGCACTTTGGGGTCACAATTCCAAGCTACCTCAGAAACAGAGGGCCAGAGAGCAAAAAATTTTACCATTTTAGGACTGTAGGGAATATGTTGCCAAAGTATACCATGTACTGGGAAGTCTGGAAAAGTGCATTTTTGGGAAGCTACTTTCCTGACCTTTCCTCTAGGACATTTTGGATGTGCATGCATCTGCACCCCATGCATTGGACTCTGGTCTGTTTTGGCTGAGAAATGCAATCAAACCAAGTGCCAAAGAAGACTTCTAACCTGAAAACATTCAATAACAAATCTTATACAAGAAGGGGAAAACAGCTTTCAAAATAATCATATCAAGATAATCACATACACAAATACAACAAAAAGTTACAAGGCACAACAAGTAAAAATAAAGATATGGCCAAGCCAAATGATCAAATGAAAAAGTCAGAGGAGATACAGAAATTGAAACTAACCAAAGATGTTCAAACAAATCTAAATAATTTCAATGAGATGGCAAAGGAATAAAAGATCCTAAGAAGATACTAAGAGAGCATAAAGGGGAATTTGAAATAATATATAGAAAAATAGCAGGTATTATGGAAATGAAAGACATTGTAGATGAAATTAAATGTAAGAGGCAAACAACAGCAAATTTGAAGAGGCAGAATAAAGGAATAACAAACTAGAAGACTAAGGAACTGAATTTGAATGCACTAAAGAACAAATAGAGGAAAATGAAAAATTTGAACTTTGTGTCACAGAAATGATTGACAACCTGAAGTGTACACAAACATATGCATCATAGGTGTATGAGAAGGTGAAGAGAAAGGAAAACATCAAGGAAGAATATCTTAGGAAATAACAGCTGAAAATTTCCTAGTCCTTATAAAAAAACACATATATATGCAAATTGAAGGAGCTTACATAGTCTAAAAGAATAAATCCAAATAGATCCACTCCATGACACATAGTAATCAGACTGCCAAATGCCGAGAAAAAGGGAGGAGGATAATTTTAAAAGCAGCAAGAGGAAAGCTATTCAACACATACAAAAGAACCCACATAAGTTTAAGTGCTGACTTCCCATTATTTCCATCTGCCTCAGAAACAGACAGAGAGTCAAATTTTTTTTACCACTTTAGAGCTATGGGGAAAATGTTTCTATGGAGGCAAGAAGGTATAGGTATGATATATTTAATATCTTGAAAGAGAAAAATTACTAGTTAAGAATTCTATATCCAGCAAACTTTTGTTTAAAAAGTAAAGGATAGTTTAAAATACTCACAGTTAAAAAAGAGATGAAAGAATTTGTTAACAACAGATCTGCCATGCAAGAAATACTAATGGAAGTTCTGCCAGTATAAAAATGAAGACAAGAAAGAGACACTCAAAGAAGAGTATAGAAATAAAGAAAATCAGTAAGTGCAACTAAAAGGAGAAAAAAATAGAAACAACAGATCTGACAAATAAAGCCAAAATAAAATAGTCAAAGCAAGGATTGCTTTTACAGTAATGGCATTGAATATTAATGAACTACACTCCCAATTGAAAGATTGAAAGAATGGATAAAATATTATCCATCTATATGTTGTTTACAAGAGACACATTTTAGATAGAACAGGTACAAAACATTGAAGGTGAAGTGGCAGAAAACACTTTCCATGCAAGCGGTAACCAAAAATAGCTGGAGTAGTTATACTAATATCAGACAAAATTGAATTTAAATGCAAAAGTGTTGTATGAGTCAAAGAAAAGCACTCTACATTAAAATAGGCATTTAACCAACAAGAAATAATGATTATAACTATCAATGCACCTAATCAAGATGTCTCAAAGTACATGAAGCAAACACTGGCAAATCTGATGGGCATAATAGACATCTCTACAGTAATAGTTGGAGAGAATCCATAAGGAAAAACAAACTCTAAATAAATTGATAAATGAACTAGGCCTGACAGTCATATATAGACATCACACTCTAAAACAACAAGATATATATTCTTCTCAAATGCTCATAAAACATTTTCCAGGATAGACTACATACTGGGGCACAAAACTGATACTAATAAATTTTAAAAGATTGAAATTATACAAAGGACTTGGTCTTAAACATTCTGTGAGTCAAAGGAGATATTGCAAGAAGCCTCAACAGGTATCTTGAGATGAATGAAAGTGAGGACCTAACATATCAAACTTATGAGATCCAATGAAGGCAGTGCAGAGAAGGAAATTTATAGCCCTAAACATCTGCATTAGAAAGGAGGAAAGAGCTAAAATCAAAGGCCCTACTGTACACACTGAGAAACTAGAGAAAGAACAGCAAACTAATCCCAAAGCAAGCAGAAGGAAAGAAATAGCAAAGATTGAAATGGAAATAAATTAAAAATGGAAATAAATGAAACAAAGAAATAAAAAATAATAGAGACAATCGATGAAAACAAATGTTGGCTTTTTTGAGGAATTAATAAAATTGACAAGCCCTTGGCTAGACTGACAAAGACAAAGAGAGAAAAGATACAAATAGATAAAAACAGAAATGTGAGGGGGCATTACCAAAAACCCCAAGGAAGTAAAATATGCTGTAAAAGGATACTACAGCTGCACATCAACAAGCTAGACCACTGAGATGAAATGGTTAATTTCCTAGAAACACATGTACAACTGTCACTGACTTTAGAAGAAACAGAATACCTCAACAATCCAATCACAAGTAAAGGGGTTGAATCAGTCATCAAAATACATCCAACAAGATTTGTTTTTTTTTAATTTTTATATCTTTTCTGAAATCATGAAAATGTTCTAAAATTGATCATGGGATGTATGCAAAACTATGTGATGATATTGATAAACAGTCCTGTACTTTGGATGATTTGTATTGTGTGTGAATATATAGTTTTTCGATGACAAAATAACAAATGGCTAAAAAGCATATGAAAAGATGCTAATTTTCACTTAGCTATTATGGAAATTCAAAGAAAAACCACATTGAGATATCTACTAGAATGGCTACTACTAAACAAACAGAAAACTACAAATGTTGAAGAAGATTTGGAGAAATTGGGACACTTATTTATTGCTGGTAGGAATGTAAAATTCTATAGCCACTATGGAAGGTAGTTCAATGGTTCCTCAGAAAGTTAAGTATAGAATTGTCCTGCTACTTGGTAATTATCCTAAAGAACTGAAAGAAGGGATTGGTACAGGCATTTGTATACAGATGGTCACTGTGGACTTATTCACAATTTCCAAAATATGGAAACAGTCTCAGTGTCAATCAACTGTGGAAAGGATGAATAACATCTGTTATAAACATACAGTGGAACTATTCTACAATGAGAAATGATGAAGTCCTGAAGTATGTGACAACTTATAGGAACTTTGAGGACATTGAGTGAAATAGGTCAAATGTATAAGCAAAAATAGTGTATGATTTGATCTCCCTAATATGAAATAATTATATTAATTGGATTGACAGATGTAGAATCTTGACTATAGATTACTAGGAGATAGAATGAGGCTAGAGAATGGGGAGAAGTTATTTAAAATATGCCAAATTTTAACTAAGTGGAATTTAAATGAGTGGAAATGGATAGAGGTGATGGTAGCATTTTATTGTGAGTATAACTAATAGTACTGAACTGTGAGTGAATGTGGTTGATTGGGGAAATGAGAATCATATATGTCAACAGAAGGGAAGCCAGAGGTTAGAACATGGGAATGTATAACTTAGTAAATATTGTGCTGTATGACAACTGTGTTTAACAGTACAAATATAAATATTTCTTACATGAACTAGAACAAATGTATGAAACTTTAACAAACAGTTAATAATAGAGTGGTATATGTGGAAAAATGAACCAACTACAAACTATGGACTCTAGTTAACAGTAATACTTAATATTTATTCATCAACAGTAACAAATGTACTTAACCAATGCCAGGGTTCAATTATGACAGTGAGTATGTAAGAAGCACAGGATATTTTGGGTGTGCTCTTTTTTGTTGCTGTTGTTTCCTGGAGTAGTGAAATGTTCTAAAATTTATTGTGGTGATGAATGCACAACTGTGTAATGATACTGTGAGCCATTGTATATTTGAATGGATTGTATAATGTACAAATATATCTCAGAAAATTACATTAAAGAATAAATGAATGAAAGGATAATTTAATAATAGAATTTCTTTTCTCCATGAATTGCTCTGTTTCTTATCAAGATCAGTTGAGTATATTTGTGTGGGTCTGTTTTGGGATCTCTGTTCTGTTCCATTGATATTTGCCAAAGTGCTTGATCATTGAAGCTTTATAGTTAAATCTTGAAGCCAATGATGTCAGTACTCTTTCTTTGTTGCATTTTGTTGATTACTATAATTCTTTTGCCTTTGCAAATGAACTTTAGAATCAGTTTGTTGAAATCCACAAATAACTTTTTGGTGTTTTTATTGATATTGCTTTAAATGTATACATCAGGTTAGGAAGAATTGGTATCTTAATATCTATATTTCTTATCTATGGATATGGATTTTCTCTCCATTTATTTAGGTTTTTTTTGTTGTTTCTTTCATCAGATTTCATAGTTTTCCTCATACAGTTTTTGTCCATATTTTATTACATTTGCTATCAAATTTTAGTTCCAGGAATTTGATGATTGTCAATAAAGAACTGACCTATCCTCTGTGAATAGAGTTTTCTTTCTTTCTTCCAAATTTTGTTTTTTGAGAGATATCCGTTTTGAATTTTTTCCTAATATTATTTTCTGAGTTTGGTAATAGTGACATGCTTACCTCATAAAATGAATTAAGAAATATTCTCTCTGCTTCTATTTACTGTGAGAAATATCAGAAAATTGGTATTGTTTCTTCTTTAAATGTTTGCTAGAACTCACAAGTGAAATGAAGTGGACCTGGTAATATCTTCTTTAGTATATTATTAATTGTGGATTAAATTTTTGTAGTATTTATTCTTTCTTGCATGTGTTTTTATAGATTGGTTGTTCAAGGGCATTGTCCATTTAAATTAAGTTACCAAACTTGTGAGCATAGCCTGACCCATAATATTTTTTTGCTATCTTTATAATTTTCTTGGGATTATAGTGATGTCCCTCTTTCATTTCTGATCCCAATTTCTGTATACTTCATTTTTAAGGGTTAGTTAAGTTGGGTGGATGTTTAGCAGTATTGTTGATCACTTCAAAGAACCGGATTTTGGTTTCATTAATTTTTTCTAGTATTTCCTGTAGTTCACTTCATTGATTTATGCTTTGATTGCCACTCTCTTTTTTCTTATGCTTAAACTGGATTTGATTTGGTCTAATTTTTCTAGTGTGCTAATGTGGAAGCTTATGTTATTGATTTTAGATATGTGTTTTTTGGTAATACATACACCCAACGCTCTATATTTCCCTCTAAGCACTGCTTAGCTTTGCTGAAGCTCAGAAATTTTGAAAATTTGTATTCTATTTTGCAGTTAAACATAGTTTTAAATTTTTATTGAGAGTTTTTCTTTTACCCTTGTGTTATTAAGAAGTGAATTTTAAGATCTTCAAATATCCCTGGGGTTTTCAGTTGTCTTTCCCTTATTAATTTCTAGTTTAATTGAATTATTGTCTGAGATTGTGCTATGCATGACTTATATTTTTTAAGTATTTAAAGTGTATTACACGGAGCAGGATTTGGTCTGTCTTGGTGAATACTCCACATGAATTAAAGAAGAATGTTTTTTTCTATCATTGTTGGATGAAGTATTCTGTAAACACACAGTTGGTTGATAGTCCAGTTCAGTTCAACTATATTCTCATGTATTTCTGCCTGCTGGATCTGTCAACTCCTGCTTGAAGGAAATTGAAGTCTCCAATTGAAATATTGGATTTGATAATTTCTCCTTGTAGTTTTATCAGCTTTTGTCTCACATATTTTGATGCCCAGGTTTGGTACATATAAATTTAAGACTGTCATATCATCTTAGCAAATTAAATTCTTCATCATTATGTAAAGGCCCTCTTTACCTTGCAATATTACTTGCTCTGAAATCTGCCTATTCTTGAATTAATATAGCTACATCAATTTTTTTAAAATTAATGCTATCATGGTATATCTTTTCTTATCCAATTTCTTATTCCCTTATGTCTTTTTATTTTAAGGGGATTTCTTGTAGACAACATATAGTTGGAACTTTATTTTTGAAATTCAGAGGAATATATCCAGTGCTGAATGTGGTACACCGAAATAAAATTCTACCTCCACTTCAGGTTAATATTTCAAAACTGGACTCATAATCTATTCCAAATCCTTAATGAATATAATTACCAAACTCCCAGATGCTAAGTATAGACGCTTATGGTGCAATCTTCTTCCTCCTTTACCTTCCATGTCTAGCTGCACAGTACTCACTCTCAAACATTAAAATTCCTTCATTTTTTTTCTGTTTGTTTTTTTCTTGCTCACCAGCTACAAACTTTTCACATTGACAATTCCTGAGACTTCTATAACATCTTACTGGTTCCAACCTTAACGAAATGCAGCCCAATATATTTTGCTTCCAGAATTGTCTAACTAATGACAAAATATAACTTTTTGATGTTCCAACTTTACACCATTATTGGATCTGTCAAACGAAAACTGATGAAATTTCATGGCATATCATATAAGACACTGGAGGAAATCCACAATATTTGATTTCAGAGGGAATTTCCTTAAAATTTAGGGAAGGGATGTACTGAATATTTATTGGATAAATTAAGGAAATTGTTAGGAAGGATCAGACCTTTCTGAACATACTCCTTTTTTTAAAACAGAATTTTAAACCAGCAGTAGCATGTGATTATAGATGAGAAATTAAAATCAAGAGCACACAAGAGATGGAAACAGCCCAAATTTCCATCAATTGATAAGTGCCTAAACAAACTGCATTATATACATATGATGAACTATTACACAAATGGAAGACAGAATAAAATCATGTAGCATGTAGACACATGGATGGGCCTTGAGAACATTATGCTGAGCAAAATTATCCAGAAACAAAAATACAAATACTGTATTTGTATACAATAAAAACACTGATACAAGCTAACAATAATGACTAACTTGGAGAATTTAAGTTAAGAACATAGGTTATCAGGAGATAGAAATAGGATAGAGATTGGACAATTGGTGCTGAAGGTATACTGATTGTACAGTAAGACTGATTGTAAAAATTCAGAACTGAATAGCACAGTACTACCTGATTGTAGCACAATAATGTAAATACCCTGAATAAATCTGAGAGTGAGTATGAGGGAGAAGGGCTGGGGGTCCGTATGAAATCAGAAGGTAAGATAAAGATAAAAACTTAGATAATATAATTTATGAATGCCTGAAGTGTACAATAATGGTGATTAAATATACAAATTAAAAAATGTTTTTGCAGAAGGAAAGACAAAGGGATGTCAATATTGCAGGGTGTTGAAAATAGATGGTATATGGGAAAAAGTACAATAAATGTAAGCTAGCATCTGTAGTCTGTAGTCAACAGTAACATTGTAATATGCTTCCACTGAATGTAACAAAAACATTATGCCAAAATTAAATGTGAACAGGCAAGAGATTGGGAAAGGGGTATGGATTCTTTGTAGAAGAGAAGGAAATGTCTTCACACAGAGTATGGTGGCGAGGGCATATCTACACACTTAAGCTGGATTGTATGAGGTGTGAATAAAACTATTTTAAGATGATCAGAGAGAAAGAAGTGCTAGAGAAATTGCTGAAAAGGAGATGTACCTATTCACTGTTTGTAGGAAAATGAGAGGTGCAGCCCCTTGGAAAACAGTGTGGTGGTTCCACAGGAGGCAAGGGGTAGGTTTCCCATATGATCCTGAAACCCCTTTGCTCAGTGTATACCTGGAGAGGATGAATGTGGAGATATGAATGGACATTTGCAAACTGCTATTTCTGGTGGAGTGTTCATGATCCATAGTGAATGAGGTGGCCTAAGGATGCAAGGACAGAGGAATGGAAGGGGGAACTTTGGTGTATACATATAACAGACTATTGAGCAGTTGCAAGAAGGAATGAAGGTGTGAGGCATGGAACTAGATTCATGAACCCTGAGAGATGTATGTTGAATGAAATGTCAGGAAAAAAAGATGAATATTATCATGTCTTGATCATATTGACTAACTATAATGTAAAAATCTGTGAACTAAAGTCCAGAGTATGGGTTAGCAGGTTGGGGCTTATTGTAAAGGGTCTTAAATTGGTAAGCTCTTCTAGCAGTCACATATACACAGGAGGTCTAACTGTTAATTCTAAATTCTGAGATACTGAGTTATTTGTATATAACAACGTCTTTCCCAGAAACTTCAAGTATTTATGTATATCTGAGGCTCAGAGTTAGTGCTCTGAAGCTATAAAAGTCAGCAGTACCCCATACAGGAACTGTTTAAAAAGTTGAAAAAGTGATCAAACTTCAAGTAGAGATATGAATGAAGCTGATCTGGATACGACTAATGAATATCAATATACAGGGTAAAAAATGATATTGTCCATGTTTTAAAACTTCAACTTCCATGTGAGACTAAAAGGAGAGATGTTTATTTGGTGCAAAATTTGTATTTTAGGTAACACATTTCCTAAATTCACTTGTATGGTCAGTTCAGTCAAACATTGTAAATACAGGGAATCTGAAATAGAGCATGAGATTTTGTTGGTTTGTCCAGGTCAGCATGATGCCCTGATAAATCCAAGAGTGATTTGGACAGTAAATAAAGAAGCATTTGCAAAGATCCCTTAAGGAAATGGGGAGAAAGGGAAAAATTTAACTCCCCATTTGGAGAATTTTTGATACTCTCACAGGCAGTGGGGACAACCAAATCCAAAGGCTAAGCCCTCAATTTTGGGGTTCATCCCTATAAAACTTATTCTTGCAAAGATAAGTTAAGCTTACTTAAAATTAGGCCTGAAAAAAACCCCCAGTGAACCTCTTTTTTTGCTCTTTCTGGAGAAATGCAAATGTTCCAAAAAATGATCTTGGTGATGAATACACAATTATGTGATGATATTGTAAGCCACCAATTGCACACCATGTATGGAATGTTTACATGTTAAGAATGTTTGTGTTTGTATGTTGTTTTATCAATAAAATTATTTAAAATGCTATGGAAAATAAGCAAATTTGGAGAAGTGGAAAGTGGATTATAGGTTACTTGGTATGGGGGAAGGATGAAATCAGGAATTATTGGTTAAGGGATAGAGTTTCTGTTTAAGGTGATGAAAAAGTTTGGCAATGGATGGTAGTGATGGTTGCACAATAATGTGAATGTAATTAATTCCATAGAATTGTACACTTAAGAATGGTTAAAATGGCAAATTTTATGTTTCATTTATATTTTATTACTGAATATATATAACACAATAAAAGTAAAGGACCTCTATAAAATTTAAAACAATAACAACAACAAAAATTAAGGGCACCACAATGTCTGGAGTACTATGGTTTAAAAATGCACTATAATGTAGACTACAAAATTAAATAAAGTAATATTATTGAAATGTGATAGCAAAGCTGCCAAAATATATCAATCACACAATTATCTATTTGAGAAACCTAAGATACTTTCATGGAAAATATTATTTGCTGAAAACATTTTAATACACAGTTTTAACCTCTTAAAATATGATAGAGATCTCATATACTAGCACTATATAGAAATATGAGTAGAACTTATTGAAAATTATATAAATTGTTTTTATTATATTTGAAGCCTTAAATAAAGAGATCAAACTAAACTAATGGAAAAGAACCCTCAAAATTACATAAAAAATATCAATTCTGACTGAACTAATCTAAACAATAACTCTAGCGCTCATCAAAGTCCAGTGAATATTTTCCCACCCATATAACATGATTCAGGAGAGTATTTCAATAACCAGGGATGTTTTTGAAAAGGAGATATAGTTGGTTTTAAGGCTAAGGATTTATAGTTTTCCATAACAGATATTAGAACATATCAAAAATGTACAGTTAATTAATCACTGATTTAATTTCACTGAAATTGAACAAATAAATGGAAAGAACACAGAGTTAAGAATTAAATACATTTTTTAAAATTTAGTATATGTTAAAGAGGACACTAAAATTATGTAGGTAAATGAAAGATTATAAAATAAGCTCATAACACTCAAAATTTGTATTAGAAATATAAAATTGAAAGTACCCTACCATATATATTATATTAGAAGGATGATTCAAAGATTTAAATGTAAAAGTAATATTTAAAAACTTAATAAAATATATATTAATTAACTTGAGATTTAATAGCTTTTCTAAATTTACCCTAAGTTCAAAACTCTATTTCTTTTATATGTTTTTCTTCCCAGTGAATGCTGAGCAACTGGGAGGCACTCCTCTAATTCTCAGCTGTCGAGAATGGAAGGTAGTCCAATTATCCAGACTACAGTTTGGTTATAGAAGTGAAATATCTTTTAACTGTGGCACTGGAATCCTGTTTTAAGAAGTAATTATAGGGATGTATTTAAATAATGGACAAAGTATGTTTGCAAAGTACTTTTACTTGTCACTAATTTTTATATTACTAACTTTTTAGAAAAAAATTATCTCACCAAGGATAAGGGAATTATTAAATAACTAAAAGTACTATAAAGTTATTATGCAAGTCTATATTAGCAAGCATGGAAAGATATTAATAAGTCATGGAAATATAATTAAATCATTTCATTTCTTAATTTTTAGTAGTGTCACATGGCATTTCATATGAGCAAATATTTAGGATTTAGCCAAAAGTGCTATAGGTGGAGGGATTTTCAATAATTTTATCTTCAACTTGATTACTGTATTTTTAGAGGTTATTAATTGTTTTTCTAATTTAAAAACAAGATAATATCAAAATTAATGAAAGGAATAGGAAAATTCATATGTAAACTATTTTCAATTTGTAGTATAATGGTTTCTTGCATAGACACTGTGGCCAAAGTGTTTAAATCCCACATCCTTCTAGTGTGAGTTACTTAACTTACCTGGTACCTCACTTTCTTCATTGGTAAAAGAAAAACATAAGAGCATCTGCCCCACATGTTTGTGTTCAGTTCTAAATGATTTTAAATAAGAAAACATTATCACAAAATGTTCCGGCATGTAGTGTAATTGCTCAAAGTGTAATCTGTTAAGATTACTTTGATGATTTTTAGGAAACAGATCTAGAAATCTTCAGATTGGGAATAGATTTTATATTCTCCTGGCAAATATAAAGCTAGCATACTTCTTCATGTTATATTCAGTTGGAATGAAATGACAATAAGCATTACTCTTTTATGGTTCTTGTTTTCAGAGAGAAAAAGGATAAACTATTCATGATATCTCACAACACATCCCACTTTAACAAAGAGATGAGCATTTTGAAGAATATTTTATATTCAATGAAAATGAGGAGAGACAGACCAAGGATATAAAATGACATGCATAAAAATCATTCAAATAAAGAGAACTAATGAGAGCAAGAGGAAGACTAAAGATAAATAGAATGCTTGTGGGGAGCAGTAAAAAAAAAGGTGGGTAATTATGCAAATCGGTGCTGGGGAATTGAAGAGTGGGTTTTTCACCTGTCTGCTCAGGCTAAGGCGCCACTGCAACATGACGAGGATTGAGAAACTGAGGTGTTGATTCCTTTATACATTCACTATCATTGCTCAAGACTAAGAGTTTTAAATAGTTCCCACAATTGGGAATGAAACCAATTAGTGAGAATCGGTATTAATGACCACTGTCTTACTCCATTATTTGCTTTCTACAGACTTTATGTCTTTGATACACACCAGTTTTTTGAATGGGACATGTGTCATGCAGAATAGAGTAATAGTGAAACTGAGCAATTTAGTGGATGGTTATTGATTTTATTGCTGTGACAATATTTCCTCCAATTTCAGTATATTAGCTGTTCATTTTAGATGTTCATTAAATTACTTATACTTATAGAAACCACTGAAAATATGTTTATCATCAACCTGAGGCTCAAGTCTAACAACCAGCATGGACCAATAACCTGTGCTGCCTGGTGGTTATTACAGTGCTAGATATTCCCTTCCTCTTAGTGAGCACATTTTATTTCTTTTGAAGCCTTCATTTTATATTTCCTTTGATGGTTCTTTTGGTTTTTCATAAAAATTAGTATTTTCTTTGCTAATACCTATATGACTTTCAATTGAGATTATTATGTATTCACATACCATAGAATCATCCAAAATATACAGTGTTTTATAATATCATCAAATAGCTGTGCATTCATCACAGTTGATTTTTTAACATTTTCATTACTCCAAAAAAATAATAAGAAAAGCAAATGTTAAAAAAGATCTTTTTTGTATGTTATTTTTCACAAAAAAAGAAAAAAGTCAGAAAAAGTTTTAAAAAGAATCTAAACCCCTAGTTACAAATACATAAAATAATCAATAAAATAAATAAATAAAAAAGGAGTGGGTACAGTCAAATCAATAGGCCAAGCCCTTGATCTTGGAGGTCACCTTAATGAAACTTATTCCTGCAAAGGATAGCCTAAGTCCACTTAAAATTAGGCCTAAGAGTCACCCCCAGAGAACCTCTTTTGTTACTCAGATGTGGCCTCTCTCTAAGCTGACATGGCAAGTGAACACATTGCTCTCTCCCTCTGTGTAGGACATGACTCCCATGAGTGTAAACTTCCCTGGCCACAGGGGACAGAAATCCTATGATGAGATGGGACCTGACATGAGGGGATTGAGAAAGCCTTCTTGACCAAAAGGGGGAAGAAAGAAATGAGACAAAATAAAGTGTCAGTGGCTTAGAGATTTCAAACAGAGTCGAAAGATTATCCTAGAGGTTATTCTTATGCATTATATAGATATCCCCATTTTAGTTTATGGTATATTGGAGTGACTGGAGGGAAGTACCTGAACCATAGAGCTGTGTTCCAGAAGCCTTGTTTCTTGAAGATAATTGTATAAATCATATAGATTTACCATATGACTGTGTGACTGTGAAAATCTTGTGTCTGATGCTCCTTTTAACTAGGGAATGAACAGATGAGTAAAAAATATGGGTAAAAAATAAACAAATAATATGGGGAACAAAGGTTAAAATACATTTGGTAGATGGAAATACTAGTGGTTTATGAGAGGGAGGAGTGAGGGGTATGGTATGTATGAGTTATTTCTTTTTTCTTTTTTATTTCTTTTTCTGGGGTGATGCAAATGTTCAAAAAAAATAATCATGGTGATGAATACACAACTGTGTGATGATAGTGTGAGCCATTGATTTTATACTATGTATGGAATGTTTATGTGTTAAGAATGTTTTTGTGTTTGTATGTAGTTTTATTAATAAAAATATTTTTTTAAAAAACAAAACAAACAAACAAAAAAGATCATATACCCCTGATCTGCCTTATTATTTATTTATTTTTGTCTTCCTTTTCTTTCTCTTCTGTCTATATGGTGGATAAAAGCAGTGTCAGTCACAAAGTTTTCAGCATCACATGGACACACGTTAAAAAACCCTGTAGTCATTCAATCATCAACAAAAATCAAGCCTATTGAATTACAGCTCAACAGTTTCAGATATTTCCCTCTAGCTGATACAATTAACCAAAAACTGAAAAGGGATATCTATATACTGCATATGAAAAACTTCCAGAATGACCTCTCAATTCCATTTGAAATCCCTGTTACTGAAACTTTGTTTTGTTTTATTTCTCTTACTCCTTTTGGTCAAGAAGGCTTTTCACTTCTATATTGCCAGGGCTAGTCTCATCTCTGGGAGTCATGTCCAACACTGCCAGGGAGATTTACATCCCTGTAATTCATGTCCCAGGTAGGGAAATGGGCAGTGAGTTCACCTGCCAAGTTGGCTTAGAGAGAAAGGGCACATCTGAGCAACAGAAGAAGTTCTCTGGGGTGATACTTAGGCCTAATTTTAAGTAAGCTTAGGTTCTTCTCTGCACGAATAAGTTTCTTAAGGGCAAGCCCCAAGATCGAGAGCCTGGCCTGTCAAATTTGCAGTACCCAATGCTTGTGAGAATATCAGGAATTCCCCAGGTGGGGAAATTTAATATTTCCACTTATTTCCCCAGTCCCTCAAGGGGACTTTGCAAATACTTTTAAAATATCTGCCCTGATTACACTGGGATTTATCAGGGCATCATATCAACTTGTAAAAACTGACAAGGCCTTCCTCCCTATTGCAGGTCCCATGGAATTATAGTGCTTGAATAAGATGACCATATAAGTTAAATTAGATAGTGTGCTACCAATAATTTAAATATTGCACCAAATAAGCATCTCTTCTTTGGTCTCACACTGAAGTTGAGGTTTTAAAATACCTCACTGAAGTTCATTTTTTAATCTGATTTACCTTTGTTCTACCCAGATCAGCTTCATTCATGCCTCTATTCAAGTCTGATCACTTTTTCTGTGTTTGTAACTGCTGCTGAATATCGAGTAATGTTGACTTTCATAGCTTCAAAACTCTAGGTTTATGTCTCAGATCTCACACAAATACCCATAGTTCCAGGGAATGACCAGGTAATACACAAAGAGCTAAGCTAAGATGTTGCATGCCTCATAACTTCATTTCTTCTTTCAGCCACTTAATATTCCATTGTATGTATACACCACAGTTCCCACTTACATCATCAGTAGATGTACCATTAGGACACCCCCCCAACTATTGCAGATCATGAACAATGCCACCGTAGGCCACAATGTGTTCATTACCATTTGTGCCCCTGCTCTTAGGTTCTCCAATTGCAAACCTTTTAACTACAGGGTTACAAGATCATACAGCAACCCCAGACCTAGCCTTCTGTGGTGCCACCACACTGCCCTCCCAAGCAGCCACACCTCTCTGCTTCCTGACAGTGTGTAGGTACAGTACTTTCTCCATCTTTTCTCCAGCACTTGTGTCTCTCTGTTCATTTTTTAAGTTGTGAAAATAACATACATACAAAAAAGCAGTACATTTCAAAGCACACTCCAACAATTAGTCATAGAACAGATTTCAGAGTTGAAGTGGATTGCAATTCCACAATTTTAGGTTTTTATTTTCAGCTGCTCCAAGACACTAGACACTTAAGGAAATATCAATGTAATTTTTCAGCAATCATACTCTATGGTTAAAACCGACCTTCTCTGTATAACTCTACCATCTCCTTTGAGCTTTCTCCCAATCTTTAGGGTTATTGAGCTATGTCCATTCTAACTTTTTCACATAGGAAGGTGCTGTCAATAATAAGGATGGAGGATGTAAGTAGCTGAGTTCTGGAGAGGTTGGCCCCTCTGGGATTTAGGACTTATCTAGCCTAGGAACTCATCTAAAAGTTGTAGGTTTCTGGAAAGTAATCATAGTGCATGGAACCTTTGTAGAATCTAAGATAAAATCCTAGGTGTTCTTTAGGGTTGGCAGAAATGGTTTTGGCTGGGGTTTGGCAAACTATAACAGGTAGCATTCTCTAGCTGAAGCTTGCATAAATGTTGCACCCAGAGTAGCCTCTCGAATCTATTTGAACTCTCTCAGCAACTGATACCTTATTTGTTACACTTCTGTTCTCCCTTTTGGTTTGATGGCATTGTCAATCCCACAGTGCCAGGGAGATTTATACCCCTGAATGTCATGTCCCATTTCAGGGGGCAGTCTCTGTTTTTTTTTGTTTGTTTGTTTGTTTGTTGCATGAGCAGGCACGGGAAATTGAACCTGTGTCTCAAGCATGTCAGGGGAGAACACTGCCTGCTGAACCACAATGGCCTGCCCTCTGTTCATTTTTAAATGGCTTAATTCTCACATCATAAAATCCAACAGAAGTAAAAATAATTAAGGCTTCCCAGTTTAGTCACATAGCCATGACTTCACAATCTGTATGAGGACATTTCCATTTCTTTTGCAAAGAATCCCATACCCTACCCCCTACTCCATATCTCCAGCTTATAACATTTGGCTTTGGCATATTGTCTTTGTTACATTCAATGAAAGTATACTATAAATAGACTCTAGTTTGTATTGATTGTATTTTTCCCAGGTACCATTCCACTTTCAGTAGCTTGCAATGTTGACATTCATTTCTTCTCCTGCATGTGAAAATATTCTTATGTTTGTACATTTAACCACTATCATTGTTCACTCTAAGCATAGCTAAGTGATTAAATGTAACAAAGTCAATATGATTCATTTTGAGTTACTTTTCAATAAGATTGAGATATGGGTCCTTTTCATTCTCCTCATTATGGATATCCAGTTCTCCAAACACCATTTATTGAAGATGACTCTCTGCCACAGTTGTTAGCTTGACCACCTTATCAAAGATCAATTGTCTGTAGATGTGTGAGTCTATTTCTGCACACTCCACTCTATTCCTTTGGTCAATATATCTATCCTTTAGGTAAGTACCATTCTGTTTTGAACTCTATAGCTTTGTAATATGCGTTTACATCAAATAGTATGAAACCTCATATATCATTCCTCTTTCTCAAGATAATTTAGATATTTGGGGCATCCTGATGTTCCAAATAAATTTTGTCATTGTTTTTTTCTATTTCTGCAAAGCAATTTGTTGTGATTTCAATTGGTATTTCATTGAAACCATAAATCATTTTAGTGGAATTGACATCTGAACTGTATTTAGTTTTCCAATTTATGAACACGGTATGCCCTTTCATTTATTTAGGTCTCTTTTGATTTCTCTTAGCAATTTCTTGTAGTTTTCTGTGTATACGTGTTCTGTAACCTTTGTAAAATTGATTCCTATGTATTTAATTCTTTTGGTTGCTATTGTAAATGGAATTTTTTCTTCATTTCCTTCTCAGAATTCTCATTGTTATTATATATAAACACTGCTTATTTTTAGGTGTAGATCTTGCACTGCAACTTCGTCGTACTTCATTTCCAGCTCTAATAGCTTCACTGTAGATTTTTCAGAATTTTTAACATATAATATCACATCATATGCAAAGCCTGAAAGTTTAATTTTTTCTTTCCAATTTGAATGCCTTATACTGCTTTTCTTATCTAATTGCTCTAGCTAGAACTTCCAGTACAGTGCTGAATAACAACTGTGACTGTGGACGCCCATCTTGTTCCTGATCTTAGAGGGAAAACTTTTAGCCTTTCCCCATTGAGTATGATGTTACTGTTTGTTTTCATATATTACCTTTAATTTTTTTTAGTATTTTTTCTTCAATATTATATTTTATTTAAATGTATATATGTATATGTAAACTATTGTCATTTCAACAAATGATCAGTATAAAAACTGAGTTATTTTATATTCTTTTCTTTGAGCTAGTGCATTATTTTACATTTAAGCACATTGCAAAACAGACCTGCAACATTTCAACTGCTCAACAGCCACATGTAGTTAGAGGCTACTCTATCGGGTAGTGCAGAGCTAGAGGTGAGAGCAGAGGGGAGCACAGCCATGCATGCATTTGTGCATGTATGTGTGTATGTGTGCTTTTGGGTTTATGTTTGTGAGTTGTGTGTGAGTTGTATCTGGTGATGTTTGCATACATGAGTGAGTTGGTGTGTATATGGGTGTGTGCTTGTGGGGTGTGTACGTGTTTACATGTTTGTGTATAATGTGTGTGTGTATGTGGGTGTGTGCTTGCAGATATTTGTGTTGTGCATGTATGTGGAGTATATGCATGTTCTTATCCATGTCTAGGACAAATGGAAAGCTAGGAACCTAGAAATACAGAGTTATAAAACAGCTGTTTATCAGCATTTAGGGCCACTGGAGAAGTCACTTTGCTTTGTTCAATCATTTAACAAAAATCTGCTGAATGCCTGCTATATGCCAGGCCTCTCCTAGATGTTGGGTGCAAAGATAAAGAAGACACGGTCCCTGCTCTCAAGGCATTTGCTAGGGTCCTAGGAGAGTCAGGCAGAAAAACAAATGGTTGCAATACAGGGTAAATAATACAGCACTGAAGGCATTAGCAGGTGTAATGGTGACATTCACATGTCAGCTTGGCCTAGTTATGGTATTCTGTTTTTTGATCAAGCAAGCATTGGCCTGATATTTACTCAGAATATTTCATGGATTTAAATAATTGGTGGGTTGGTGTTATTTTGTAGTTTTTTTGTGCTTATTGCATCTATGGCTGATTACACCTGTAATCAACTGAGGATACTGCTTTCAACAATGAAAGATGTTTTGTCCAACCAGTTGAAGGCCTAAAAAGGAGAAATGAGGCTGCCAGCAGTCAGAAGGAAGAATTTCCATCTCTATTTCAGACAACCAGTGTCTCCCAGGTTTTCAAATAATTGAAAAACTTCATTAGAGCTCCCAGTTTATAACTATATGGAATTTGAACCAATTCCTATAATAAATCTCATAATAATTGCATTCTGTCTATATACTTACAGTGTCTATATATATACCTGTATCATATCTGTATCTATTTCTTGTCAGGTCTGTTCCCCTAGAGAGCAGTGATTGATATACAGGACAAAAAGGGGAAAGAGTTCAACTTCATTAAGTAACTGTTCACCCATCTCTAGCTTCTATGTATCTCTAAGTTCCCTATATTCTGTATTATAAGCCTTTAATTTTACCTTTACCATGGTCACAAAAGTGAAGTCAGAGTATCTTTCCTTTTGTGTATGGTTTATTTCTCTCAGCATATGTCCTCCAGGTTCATACATCGTGTCATGTTCTTCAGGACATCATTTTGTCTTACTGCTGCACAATATTCCATTGTATGTATATATCACATTTTGTTAATCCACTCATCTGTTGATGGACATTTGGTTTGTTTCCATATTTTGTTGATTGTGAATAATGCTGCTATGAACATTGGTGTGCAAATGTATGTTTATTTTATTGCTTTAAACTTTTCTGGGTATATACCAATTAGTGCCATTGCTGAGTCAGAAGGCATCTCAATATTTAGTTTGCTAAGGAATGGCCAAACTCTCTTCCAAAGTGGCTGCACCATTATATATGCCCACCAGCTGTGCTTAAGTGTCCCAATTTCTCCATATCCTCTCCAACATTTATAGTTTCCTGTTTCCTTAACAGCAATCATTTTTATAGCTTTGAGGTGGTATCTCATTGTAGTCTTGAACTGCATTTCCTTTATAGCCAATGAAAATGAGCATCTCTTCATGTGTTTTTGAGTCATCTGTATTTGCTTTTCAGAAAAATACATATTCATATATTTAATACATAATCCATTCTATAATTGGGTTGTCTGTTCTTTTGTTGTTGATTTGTATGATTTCATTATATATAAAGGATATCAAACCTTTGTCTGATATGTGATTTCCAAATATTTTCTCCCTTTGAGTTAACTGCCTCTTAACTTTTTGGACAGCCTTTTGAGGTGCAGAAGCATTTGATTTTGAGGAGTTCTCATTTGTCTATTTTCTTTTTTTGTTGCTTGTGCTTTGGGTGTAAAATTTAGGAAGTTACCTCCTACAAGACCTAGTTGTAAGTCAATACTTCTATCTTTCTGTCAGTACCATGCTCTTTTGACCACTGTGGCTGCAGGCATCCTTCAGGCACTTCTTATGACTGAGAAGTAGATTGGTGAATGATGTTATATACATATGATTGAACATTGTGCTGCTACAAAAAGGAACGAAGTCTTGAGGCATGCAACAATGTGAATGAATTTGTGGGACATTTGGTGAAGCAAAATGAGCCAGAAAAGAAAGAGCAATTCTGGCATGGTCTCCTTTAGAAAATGCTTATAACAAAACAGGGGCCTAGACTGTATCTCTTATAGCAGACACATTTTGTCTGTAGTGGTAATTATTATTTCTGGATTTGGAGAAGCTGTTTTGTATATATATTAGAGATAAGAATGAAGCTGATAATGTCGGGGTTAAAGTAATTCAAATGCAAGAATAAGGAAGATATTGTCTATATTTTAGAACCACACATACTCTTTGAGACCAAAGGAAGAAAGGTTTACTTAGTCTAGAACCTAAATTTTCTGTAATACACAATCTAACTCAACCTGTCTGGATAGCTCATTTGAACAATGGAAACACAGGGAACCCAGGATAAGAAAGAGATCTTTTAATCCTATATAACTTTATGTAACTTGTGGATATATCATTACAAAAGCAGATAATAAAAAATATTGGCAAAGTCCCTTGAGGAATGTGAGAAAAATATGGAACTATTAAACTTTACCATCAGGGTATCCCCTGATATTATGTCAAACATTAGGGACACCGAAATCAATAGAACAAGGCCTTGATCTTGAAGCTTACTCTTGTGAAGATTATTTTGGTAGTGGAGAAGCTTAAACTAGCTATAGCTATGCCTAAGAGTTACTTCTGGAGGACCTCTTTTGTTGCTCAGATGTGGCCTCCGTCTCTCTAAGCCCAATTTTGGAAGTGAAATCATTGTCCTCCCCACTACATAGGACATGACATTCAGGGGTAAAAGTCTCCCTGGCAATGTGGGAGATGACTTTCAGGGATGAATATGGCCCTGGCACTGTGAGAGCAACAATTCCATTCTGACCAAAAGGGAGAAAAATGGGTAACTAATAAATTTTCTGTGACAGAGAGAGTTCGATAGAGTTGAGAGGCTACTCTGGGAGTTGCTCTTACACAAGCTTCAGTTAAATGTTGCTGCCTGTCATAAGTTGCCAACCCCCAACCAGCACCAATCCTGCCAATCCTAGAGAATACATCAGGCAATATATAAGATTCCACAAGGGTTCCATGCACTAGGGTAACTTTCCAGAAACCTACAACATCCAGATGGGTCCCTGGACTAGATAAGTCCTGAAACACAAGGCCCAGCCTCTCCAGAATTTAGAATGGCCATAGCCCAAACACTGCTAAAGAGAGGACTAGAAAGACCAAAGGTGATAGTGGAGTTATACAGAGAAGATATGGTTTAACAAATGAATATGATTGCTTAATCATTAAGTTGATACATTTTAGTCTCCAGTGTCTTAGAGCAGCTAGAATTAAAAATCTTAAGTTGTAGAATTGTAACCCATGCCAAACTCTGAAATCTGTTCTACATCTAAATGCAGTGCTGTGCTTTGAAATTTATTGCTTTTTTTGTGTATATGTTATTTTTCACAAAAGAGAAAAAAAAGCTGACTGTGGTGATAAAATAGTATTAAACCTTCTATCCTATATTCTGGAGTAGCTAGAAGGAAAAATCTTAGAGGGTCATATGGTAGCCCATGACAAACTCTGGAATCTGTCTTGTAACTACTGGTTGAAGAGTGCTTTGAAAACTATTGCTTTTTTCTTCCTTTTCTTTGTATATATGTTACACTATACAATAAAAAAAGCAAGAAAAGTTGGAAGAAGTGTGAATGGGGCCGTTGGCAGATTTCCTCTATAAGGCCCAATATAAGTCTCATAAGTTGAAAAGGATTTCTTTAGATAAAGCAAGTGTGGAGGTAAGGAAGAAATCTCCAGCAGATGGTGAGGAAAGCACAAAGGAATGAATTCATTGGCATGTGGAATACTGAAAATCAGTGACTGAGGTGTTGCAGGTGGCAGTGGTGGAAGATAGGGTGGGAGAGGGGTAAGAGCTAATTGCCTCATGAAGGGTTTGTGTGTAATTCTTTTGTGGACAATAGGGAGCCACAGGAACACATTATGGTGTGAGTCTGAGGATTTCTTCATATTTCCATTCAACCCAAAAAGAAGGCGGCATTTATCAGGTGACCAGGTATGAAGCAAGACAACAGTAACATGAAAAGGGGATACACCAGTTCTCTCAGTAACAGCACATATAGTCCCTGTTATCATGTTGAGGAAATTCGATTATAATTACTATATTTGAAGTGTTTGCATCAAGAAATGATGTTGAATTTCATCAAATGCCTGTTCTGCATAAATAAAGATGATCACATGGTTTTTCCACTTTGATTTATTGATGTTGTGTTTTACATTAATTGATTTTCTTGTGTGAAATAAGTGTAGCTTACCTGGAATAATTTCCCTTGGTCGTGGTGAATAATTCATTTAATATGCTGATGGACTTAATTTGTGAGTGTCTTGCAGAATATTTTGCATCCATAGTCATTAAAATTATTGGTCTGTAATTTCTTTTCTTGTAGTATCTTTGTCCGGCTTTGGTATCATTGATTTTGGCTTCAAAGAATGAGGTAAGTTGCTTTCCCTCCTCTTTAATTATTTTGAAGATTTTGAAAAGTGTTGGTCTTAATTATTTCCTGAATGCTTGGTAGAATTCACATGTGAAACCATCGGGTCTTGGGCATTTCCTTTTTGGAAGCTTCTTGGTGATTGATTCAATTTCATTTACTTGTGATTGGTTTGTTGAGGTCATATATTTCTTTTCAAGTCAATTTGGTCATTCATATTTCTCTAGGACATTGTCCATTTCATCCATGTTGTCTAGTTTATTAGCATAAAGTTGTGCATAGTACCCTCACATTATCTCCTTTATACCTATGGGGTCACTAATTATGTCTCCTCTCCCAATTCTGATATAATTTTTTTTTGCATCCTCTCTCTCTCTCTTCCAGTCTAGACAAGAGTCCATCAATTTTATTGACTTCAAGTACCAACTTCCAGTTTTGTTGACTCTATTATTTTCATATTCTCAATTTCATTTATTTATGTTATTATCTTCTTTATTCCTTTCTTTTGTTTGGCTTCAGAGTTAGTTTGCTGTTCTTTCTCTAGTTCCTCCAGGTATAAAGTTAATTCCTTGATTTTTGCTCACTCTTCTTTTATAATGTCTATAATATAGACATTTTAATATAGACATTATAAAATAAATTTCTGACTCAGTACTGCCTTTGCTGCTTTCCATAAATTTTGATGTGTTCTGTTTAATTTTCATTTGCCTTGAGTACATACTGATTTATTACTTAATTTCTTTTTTGACTTAGTGGTTGTTTAAGCGTATATTCTTAACCTTCAGGTATTTGTGAATTTTCTAGCCTTCCCATGTTATTGATTTCCAAGTCTATTTCATTGTGGCTTAAACAAAGGTTTTGTATAATTCCACTCTTTTGAAATTTGTTGAGATTTTATTTGTCACCTCCAACATGTGGTCTGTATTGGAGAATGGTCCATGAGTAATTGAGAAAAATATGTGCAAGCTGCTGTGGGGTATAATGTTCTGTAAATGTCTATTAAGTCTAGTTTGTTTATTGAATTATTCAAATAAATGTGTCAGTGTGAGCCATAGTATTTGGGGGTTCTCTGGCTCAGTGCAAAAATATTTATTATTTTTTGTGATTGTTGTGTCTTCTTAATTAATTGTTCCTTTTAATAATACCTAGTGTCCTTTGTTTTAACTGTTTTACATTTGATGTCTAATTTGTCTGATATTAGAATAGCTACCCCTACTCTATTCTGGTTGGTGTTTGCCTGAAATATCTTTTAGGAACCTTTCACTTTCAGTCTATTTTTGTCCTTGAGTCTCAAATAGATAGTATATAGGTAGGTGCTGTTTTTTAATCATTTTGCCAGTCTATTTCTTTTGATTGGGAATTTTAATTCATTAACATTTAATGTTATCTCTGAAAAGGCAATACCTTCTTCTACCATTTTGCCTTTTAATTCATATGTCATATCTTATTTTTTTCTTCTTAATTGCCTCATGAGTATATCTTTAACAAAGTAATATTGAAAAGTTCTCATTTATTTTATGCTTACTAATGTTACATGAATTTTGTAACAATTGTGCAAATTAAAAAATAATATATGTATACAAGACAAATATAAAACTCATCATAAATCCTATTCTACTTACTCAAATCAAAGTAAATAACAGGTGTCCACAGTTCTGAATGTATTTATTCAGTCTAATTTCTAAATAATTGTATAACTTTATGTTTACATACCACCCTAAATAATTTGAAGCAGTTTCACTCTGAGATTCTATATCACAAATGTGCTAAATGATACATTTCCAGTTTGTTTTTGTGTAGAAAAGACATGGAAGGCTGCATTTAAATTCTATTTTTAATATCAAAGTTTTACATTTAATCAAATATAGTGGTTGCATGTTAGAGTATTTTAAGTTTCCTACAGTTATATAAATAAAAAATAGTTAAATATAGGTCTCTATATTTTATGTATTTGGGGGCATATAAAGCAAAAATGAGGGTTCTTATAAAGTACAGAGAATTTTTTTTTTGCATTTCTCCACTTCTCTTTTGAAATTGATTATTAGAATTTGGAGGCCAAATGTGAGATCACAATAAGGGGCAGGGGTGAAATTTGGGGCTTAACATTTTGTGTCAATGAGTGAGCATCTGCTGGGCAGTCAGGGTGAAGATAAGGCCTTGTCTGGGGAGAATAGCCAGGGTTTTGGGAATTGCCCCAGTTCCAATTTACATAAAAATTTAGTTTATCATGTTTAAAAGAAAGAACTATGGATAGACCACTAAATAAGCTGTTTTATTCAGGAGCCACTGACTGAATATGCCAGAAAATGTGAGGAAGGAAAACATGCAAATTATAGCTATTATACTGAAAGGGGGCAAAGTCACATAACACCTTTTGTCAAACTCTACCCAAGATTTTCAAGAAAAGCCTTTCATGAATGGAAGTATATTTGTAGGCTGGCTTTTCTTTGTTCCTTTCTTTTCCTTGTAATTAAGTTTTCAAATCATTCAAAAAAAATTCTACTAGGTCTGGAGTCAAGTTATAGCCACTGTGGATTTTGCTATACTCTTCTACCATATATTTTAAATTTCTCAATATTTTTATTTTTCATGAAATATTGTCCTCCCTTGATTCTTAATAGAAAAAAGTGCATAGAAAAACATTAATATGAAACGTTTCTTAAAATTGATAAACCAATATTGATGTATTATTGATTAAAGCCCACAGTTTAGATTAGGACCCAGTCCTTTTGTTTTAAAATTCTATGGGTTTTGACAAATTTATACCATTGACCCACCCTCGTAGTATCATACAGAATAGTTTCACTGCTATCAAAATGCCCTGTGATCCACCTATTCATCTCCCTCCCTCTTACTGAACCACTCAGTAATATTGATATTTTCATTATCTCTGTAGTTTTGCCTTTTCCAGAATGTCATATCATTGGAATCAGTAATAACTGAATGTTAACAGACTAAATTTATCAGTTAAAATATACAGATTATGTAGCCTTTTCAGATTGGCCTCTTTCATTTGACAGTATGTATTTAAGTTTCCTCCATGTATTGCCATAGTTGGGCAGCCCATTTTTGTTCATCACTTAATAATTTTCCATTGTGTGGATGTACCACAGTTTGTTGATTCATTTGCCTATTGAAGGAAATCTTGGTTGCTTCAAGTTTTGGCAGTTATGAATAAATCTGCTGCAAATAGTTGCATACAGGGTTTGGCATAGATATATGTTTTCAACACATTCAGGTAGATACCTAGAGTTGTGTGGTAAGACTATCTTTAGCTTTGTATGAAATTTCCAAAGTATTTCCCAAAATGGCAGTACCATTTCACATTCCTACCCACAATGAATGAGAGATCTGTTGTTCCACCTTCTCACCAGCATTTAGTGTTTGAGATTTTAGGCATCCTAATAGATGTGTAGTAATATTCATTGCTTTGATCTGAAATTCACTTGCAGCATATGATGGTGAGCACCTTTTCATATATTTTTTATCATCTGTATATCTTTTTGGTGTGGAGTTTATTCAGATCATATGCTCATTTTTAATTGAGTTGTTTGTTTTCTTATTGCTCAGATTTAAGATATCTTTATGTATTTTGGATACAATTCTTCTTTCAAATATATGGGTTGCAATTATTTTCTCATATTAGTTAGTGGCTCATATTTTATTCTTTTAATAGTTCCTTTTGCGGAACAAGAATATTTTATCCAGGGATTCATGAAGTATTCATGAATGATAACCTGAGTCACCTCACTGAATAAGCAACACAGACCAACAAAAATGATGTCAGAGGGTGAGGAAAATCTAGCATGAGTGGTAGAAGTGGGAGATGTTGACTGTGATGGTCAGGTTGTGGTGTCAAATTGGTCAAGTGGTGATGACCAGTTGTCTGGTCAGGCTAGTACTGGCTTGACAGTTGCTGCAAGAATATTTCATAGCTGGTTGATAAACCAGGAGGCTGGTTTATTAAATCATTAGTCAGTTGATTGCATGTGTGGCTGATTACATCTGCAAGCAACAGGGAGGTGACTACCACCATTGAGATAATTCCATCAGTTGAACACTTTTAAGGGAGAAGAGAAATTCTTTTATTGCTTCTTCAGCCATCAGTTTTCTTCCAGACCCTTCATTGGAGCTGCCAGCTTCATAGCCTATCGTATGGATTTTGGACTCTCCCATTTCCACTACTGGGTAAGACACCTTTATAAAGCTCATATTTACTGATATCTCCTTTTGGTTTTGTTTTTCTAGAGAACCCTGCCTGATACGAGTATCAATTAAAGTTTTGGGACTAAGAACAAAAACGTGAGTATAGCTTGTCATACTACTGTCCTTTTTCAAAGCCTTTATTTCTGAAATAATGAACATTCATCACTTTCAGAATATGGGGTATTATCAACAGAAATTAACTGGGCTTAGGCATTAAAGAAATGTAATACCTCTCAGTTATCCCTGATATTATTGTACCCACACTTGTCCCTTTTCTGTCTCAACTGGTATTCCAAGAAATTGTTTCTATATAAACTGCCTTAAATCAAGTTTTTTTTCTGGTTCAATTTTTTAATTGTTTCTTCATGCCTTTGTTTTTAATGTATACATGGCAGGATCGAAGGCAGTGGTAATAGCAAAGTCAACAATAAACAAGTGTTTGCCAATGATGATGTGGAGAAATGGCACACATAGATAAATACACGTGGAATAAAAAAAACAACCACAGTGATGACAGTGATGTGAGCTGACAAAGGGACAAATGCCTTGGGTAAGTCTCCTGAAGAACGTTTCCAGATGGTTACCAAAATGAAGACATAGGAAAGGATCAGCAGGAAGAAGGTGCCCAGGGACTTGATCTCACTGATGGTAACAATAATAAACTCATATTTGGCTCCATCTGTGCATGCAAGTTTTATGATCCTGGGAAAGTGACACTAAAAGCTGTCTATTTCATTAGGGACACAAAATGGCAAGTTTATGACAAAAGCAAATTGAGACATGGCATGGATCACCCCAGTTACCCAGGCAGTGACCACAATTGAAACACATATTTTAAGGCTCATGATTTTCAAGTAGAGAAGATGCTTGCAGGTTGCTGTGTATCAAAGGCCATGACTATGAGGAGCACCATCTTCACTGCACAAATCAATTTCTATTCACATAAATGTCTGTGATCATCATTGGACTCTAGTTGGGAAAAAGTCCACATCAATGAGGGACAAGTTGGCCAGAAGGAAGTATACAGGGAAATGTAACTGTGAATAAAAAATCTCCAAAGACAAGATAAAGTGGTTTCCTAAGATAATGCTTAAATAGAGCAAGGAGAATATCAATCTGAGAAAACTCTTTTTTTCTGAAGAATTGGAATGCCCCTGGCAACAAAAACTTAGAAACCAGAGTCATTTATTTTATCCATTGATCTGGAAGAACAATTGATTTTTAAATTATCTGAGGCTATAAAATGAAGTATATATAACATCAATGATACTAAAATCAACCGCATATTTGTAGTGCTAATTTTTTCAATGGATTACTTGTGGAATTATTTCTTGATGTCCCATTCAATGAAATGGACATAAAGAAAATGTAAGAATTAAAATGACCCAAACAGTGAATACATAAAAGAGAAAAGAAATTTACATTCTTATATATGTAAGATAATTGTGCTGCCTTGCAGCTATGAACCTGCCAAAAACATTCCTGTGGGTGTGAACCCTTGTAAAATAGAATTTTTTATGAGGTTACTTCAGTTAAAGTGTGTCTCAATGAATTAAGATGGGTCTTAATTATTTTACTCTCTTGTAGCTCCCTGTATCCTTTGAATTGCCAAAAAAGTTTGATGCTAGGTAATATTTCTGATAACCTAATTTTGTACATTATTTTAGCAAGAAAAAGTCCTTTTTCTTCCTCTGAAAGGGGTTAGTTTAAAAATACTTTTTTCTTTCTTAGATATTTTACAATACTCACTATTGTACCCATGTAATCCTGCACTTTTCTTTGTGCTCAGTTGTATCAGTCAACATTCTTAGCAATGAGGAACTGCACCAATTAAATGAATAGCAGCATTTGTTATGAAGAGCTAAAAGCTACAAAGTTTCTGACTAGGTATTTGAAAATGTAAATGAGAATTCCAAATTATTACAGTGGCAATGATTATAGGAACAGTACCACACCTAGGGCTTGGGAAACAAAGGGAATTAGTTGGAAATCATGAAACTTGGTAATTTAGAGGAAAGTGGCTGTGAAGCTGAAATTTCCATCTCTTTGGAAGGAATGCAGCTTGGCTACTGCATGTTTCTCTGAATCAGAGTGGTCATCATAGACCCAGGATGCAGGTTTTTGAAAATAAGTTACCAGTTCATTGGTGCTTTCATCTTAAGGGGGCATAATGAAGCTGGTTCTGCAACTGTTGCTAAAAATGCAACCTTGATTCAGCTGCTGACATAGGAAGGAAGGATTGCTAAGGGGTGGATGTGGCGATCCTCAGAGGCACAAAAAATCACACAGGAAGTCCACAAGAAACAAACAGAAAGAAGTGTCCCGTCCTTCTTCTCCAACTTTGCAGTTTCCCTCTAGCATCCCTATTATCAGAGCCTAACAAGATAAAAAACAGAATTGTGACTTGCAAAGTCCCAGCTCCAACATCAGAAAGCAGAGTAGAAGGTTTTGAATGAAAACACACTGAATGGAACAGAGAATGTTTTAATTATGGGGACAGCTTCTTTAATACATATAACACCATTAAGATTTTCTTTTTCCTTTTCAGTAACTAGTGTTTATATAGAGATTTTCCAATTTCATGTAAATTTTAAAATTTGTTGATACAAAGTTTTTATAGAATAATTCTTATAGTCTCTATAGAGATGCATCATTTTTCATTTCTGACATTTGTTATTTATGAGTTTTTAAATTTTCTTTTTGATCAGTTTCCTTAGCTGTAATCAATTTCATAAGACTTCTGAGAAAACCAACTTTAATTTTGTTGATCCTTTCTATAATGAGTTTTATTTCATTATTTTTTCATTCTTATTTTCTTTCTTTGACATCCTTCAAGTTAATTATCATAAAATAGATATATGAATCACTTACATGCAGTTTTTTTTAACATTTTTAATTGTAAAATATATACAAAAAATCAATAAATTTCAATGTACATTTTAAGAAGAAGGTATGGAACATATGTAACTGCTTAGTATGGGTTACAGTTCCACAATTTCAGGTTTTTCCTTCTAGCATCTCCAAGACACAGGAGACTGACAGAAATGTCAATATATTGGTTCAGCAGTCATACTTACTTGCTAAATCATATCTTCTCTGCTATAATTCTTCTCTTTAAATAACATATACACCTAAAAGCAATACATTTCAAACTACATCACAGCAAATAGTTGTAGAACAAATTTCACAGTTTGGTATGAGTTACAATTCCTCAATATTGGATTTTAATTTCTAGCTGCTCAAAGGTACTGGAGGCTAAATGAAATGTCAGTAAAATGACTCAGCATTCACTAGTTAAACCCAACTTTCTCTGTACAACTCCACCATCATCTCTGATCTTTCTCATAGTCTGTAGGAGATTTGGGCTATGCCCATGCCACCTTTTTTTTTTTTTAGCTTTTTTTATTGTATAGTATAACATATATACAAAGCAAAGAAATGAAAAAGCAATAGTTTTCAAAGCACTCTTCAAAGAATAGTTACAGAATAGATCCCAAAGTTTGTCATGGGCTACCATACAATCCATTCATATATTTCCTTCTAGCTGCTCCAGAATATAGGAAGTTAGAGGACTTAAATACTTTTTTATCATTACAATTGACTTTTTTCCCTTCTTCTTTTTGTGAACAATAACCTATATACAAAAAAGCTACAAATTTCAAAGCACAGGACCACAATTAGTTGTAGAACGTATTTCAGACTTTGACGTGAGTTACAATTTCACAATTTTAGGTTTTTACTTCTAGCTGCTCTAAAATACTGGAGACTAAAAGAGATATCAATTTAGTGATTCAGCACACACATTTATTTGTTAAGTCCTATTTTCTATGCATAATTCCACCATCACTTTTGATCTTTCCATACCTCTCATTGGGGCTGTTTGGGCAATGACAATTCTAAATTTTTTATATTGGAAGGGTCTGTCACTAATATTTGGTAGGGAGATGGAACTATATGATGTTCTGGAGAGACTGGGCTAGGTTTCAGGAATTATCTGCACCAGGGACCCATCTGGAGGTTGTAGGTTTCTGGAAAGTTATTCTAGTGCCGGAAACCCTTGTGGAATCTTATATATTGCCCTAGATGCTCTTTAGGGTTGGCAGAAATGGTCCTGGTTGGGTGTTGGCAGGTTATGATAGGTAGCAAGGTCTGCCTGAAGCTTGCATAAGAGCAACCTCCAGAGTAGCTTCTTGACTCTGTTTGAACCCTCTCTCCCGTTGATACTTTATTAATTACATTTTACCCCTTTTGGTCAGGATGCAATTGTTGATCCCATGGTGCCAGGTGTGGATTCACCACTGGGAGTCATTTCCCATGTCACCAGGGAGACTTTCTCCTCGGGATGTCATGTCCCACATGGAGGGGGGACAATGATTTCACTTGCAGAGTTGGGCTTAGAGAGACTGAGGTCACATCTAAGTAACAACAGTGGTGCTCCAGAAGTAACTCTTAGGCATGCCTATAGGTAGTCTAAGCTTCTCCACTACCTACATAAGCTTCACAAGAGTAAGCCTGTGATTGAGGGTATGGCCTATTGATTTCGGTGTCCCTAAATTTTGACAGTTTCAAGAGAATCCCTGATTGTAAGGTTTACTAGTTCTATAGTCTTTCTCCCCTCCCTCTGGGGATTTTGCTAATATATTCTGAATATCTGATTAATACACTCTAGGATGTTTCCAGGCCTTACAATAATCTATACAGGATTAAAGGATCTCTTTCTAATTCTGTGCTTCCTGTTTTTCAATTGTTCAAATGAGTTATGCAGATAGGTTGGATTACATTATACGTTATAGAAAATTTCAGTTCCAGATCAAATAAACTTTTCTTCCATTGGTCTCAAAGAGTATGTGTGGTTCTAAAATATAGACACTGTCTTCTGTACCCCGTGTTCTGAATTATTTTAACCCCAACCTGTTCGGTTCTGTTCTTATCTGTAAATACTTGGTTGTATATATAAAATCACCTCTCAAATTCCAGAATAATTATCACCACTCTGAACTTAATGTGTCTGCTCTAAAGGCTTACTATCTAGGCCCCTATTAAGCATTTTCTGAAGTTGGCCATACCATTGTTTTGTTTGTTTGTTTGTTTCTTTTTTTTTTGTTCCTGGCTTATTTTGTCTCACCAAATGTCCCACATGTTCATTCACATCGTTACACGTCTCCTGACACTGTTCCTTTTCGTAGCAGCCTTCTTTTTCCCTTATGATGTCTTTACATTTAAAGTCTCTTTTGTCCAATAGTAGTATAGCCACTCCAGCTTTGTTTTGGTTAATCTTTTTCCATCCTTTCACTTTCAAGCTGTTTGTATCTTTGTGTCTAAGATGAGTTTCTTGTAAGCAGCATATAGCTGGATTATGTATCTTAATCCATTCTACAAATCTGTATATTTTAACGGATAAATTTAGTCTGTTAACATTCAGTTATTACTGAAAAGACATTTCTTGATTCTGTCATCTTATCTTTTAATTTTTTTTGTCAGAGCTATATATTCTTTTTCCCCTTTCTCTTTGTTTTATTGAAATTACCCTCAGTGGTACTGTTCAATTCTGTGCCCTCCTCCAGACCTTCCTTTCCTATTTTTTTGTTTCAGCTGGCAGAACTCCTTTCAGTATTTCTTGTAGGGCCAGTCTCTTGTTGACAAATTCTTTCAGGACTCTTTTGTCTGTGAAAACTTTAGTCTCTCCCTCAGTCCTGAAGGACAATATGGCTGGGTACAGAACTCTTGGCTGGAAGTCTTTCTCTTTCAGGATCTTGAATATGTCATATCACTACCTTCTTGCCTCCAGGGTGCTAGTTGAGTAGAATAAACCCAGTCTTATTTTATTTTCCTTGTATGTAGTAGATTGTTTTTCTCTTGCTGCTTTCAGGATTTTCTGTTTCTCTTCAACATATGACAGACTGATTAATATGTGCCTTGGGGAAGGCTTATTTGGATTTATTCTGTTTGGAGTTCTTTGGGTTTCTTTGATTTGTATATTTATGTTCTTTATGAGGGTTGGGAAGTTTTCCCCCATTATATCCTCAACTACTGTTCCTAGTTCTTTACTCCTGTCTTCTGCTTCTGGGAGATTCTTATATTTGCATGCTTTGTTTTGTCTATCATTTCCCTGAGTTCCCATTCAATATTTTTCCATCTTTTTTGCCATTTGCTGTTTTGAGTCTTTGAAGTCAGTTATCCTGTCCTCTATATCACTTATTCTTTCCTCTGTTTCTTCAAATCTGGTATTGTGCGCCTCTAGTATAACTTTTATTTGCTCAACAAAGTCTTTAATCTCTGTGATTTTTGCTATTTTTCTATTTATTCTTTCAAATTCCTCTTTGTGTTCTTCTATTGTCTCTTTTATGTCGTTTGCTATCCCACTTATTTTATTAAGTAGAGTTGTATGAACATCTTTGATTAGTTGCTCCAACGTCTGTGTCTTCTCTGGTATTTTAACTTTATGATTAAGTAGGGTTATATCTGTCTGCATTATGATATGCTTAGTGATCTTCTGCTGTCTTTGTCACATGTAAATATCTTGATTGATTTATTTTGGGAGTTGATTGCTTTCAGCAGTCTAAGACCTTGTGCTCATGAGATGGTTGTACAGCAGGGAGCAGGGTACACGGTTGAGCACTCATTATGGTGATTTGTTTCAGATCAGGTATGGGTGCAGTTCGGGGAATTTACACTGATGCTTGTGAACATAGGCACACAGTGGCCAGGGAAGATGAAGCTGTGCAGGTGCATGGGTCTGGGGGGTGTAGCCCTGGTATGCCTTAGTCTCAGGCATGAGGCACTTTGTGTTTATGCTTAAAGTAGTGGCAGCAAGTTGGCATTACGCCTTCCTGGATTGGGGGTAGATGTGACCTAACTGTGCAGGTCGGCACTTTCTCAGAGCTGGGAAGTGAGGCTGAGGGTTGTGTGCATGGATGGTTCTAGGATTGCTGTACAGTGTGGTTCCCAGAGCCATGATGTGATTGTGGGCCAGTGCATGGGCCTGGAAGTGCTGAAATGGATGCACTGAGCTCAGGGAGGGTGGGGTGGGGCTGTGTGACACTATGGGTGGGGGTGCAGGTAGTCTAGGTATGGAGGTCATTGGCAGCAACCTTTATGGGCTAGGAAAAGGCTGCAGGGAACAGGGACAGGGAGGTAATGCTTGGAAGAGATGCAGGAGAGGTGGGTGGGGTTGCACTTGGGGTGGGGTGTGGGGCAGGTACATGTACTGTGGGATGGTAGGGTGGGGGTGCCTGGAGCACCCAGAATGGATGTGGGTGATGGGGTTCAGGTGTGTGGGGTGTAGGGTGAGTCGTCAGTAATGAGGCTGTGCTGGCGAAGGTAGCAAGTCCAAGGCCACAGCCTGGCTTACTTCCTAGTCCCATATTTCCATCCATGCACTCTCTCGGGCTCCATGGCTCCATATCTACAGACCAGGCTCCAGCTTTCTGCCTCTCAGTTCCTCAGCCTCAGCAACAAGCGTTTCCATATGTGGTACAGAAGGCTCTCTCAGGTCAGCCATACTCCCAAATTGCTATTTCAGTCACCCTCTTGTCCCTTCTTTAACTTTTCTGTGGAGTAGGGCTAATCTGGGGCTACTCGAGTTGGCCATCTTCCCGGAAGTATGCAGTTTTTCTTTTTAAAAAAATGCATTTATAATACAGTTCCTGTAAATAGGTTTTAGCTAAACCTTCCATATTCTCTATAAATTGTATTTTTATTCGCATTCAGTTCAAAATATTTTCTTACTTTGCATTGTGATTGGCTTTGAATCATGGTTTACTTTGATGTGAATTATACTGATTTGCTGATGAGGTAAATCAAATTAATATACTTAGAAACTAGATAGATGATAATTTTTATAGTTTATGAGTACCAATTATCCAATCTTGCAAGTTCTCAATAAAGGAGAGATGCTGTTATTCAAATTCATTGAGAAATGTGACAGGAACTAATATGTAGGCTTCAAATCACTTATGAAAAAAATAGTGGCTAATATAATTAAAGGTATGCCTCAAGGAATGCTATTCAGAAAACTTCAACAGAAAATATTCTGAGAAGTCACCATATAGCCATTGTATGTCTGTAGATGGATCTTAAATATGCCTCTGTGTCAATCTGGTACAGGAAACATAGCTTTCTGAAAGCTTCTTAAGTCTGAATTTTTTTTGTATTTTAGAAAATTAAAAATGACTATTATTATTTAAACATATTTGTTACTTTAGTTATTTTGTCACTATGAGCCTTTTTAATTTATTGTCATAGAAATAAAAGTTAATTTGTTATTATTAAATTTTTAGCAGTTTGTATAGGGACTAAACCACAAGAAATCATGATTTTCTTCTGTTCATGAGAACAAACTAGAACTTAAGATTTTAAAAGTTCATGTGATTTCTAATTTCATATGTCAGCTTGGCCAGATTATGGTATCCAGTTGTTCATGCACTGGCCTGATGGTACTGTGATGGTATTTTGTGGATTTAAATTATTGTATCTATGACTGATTATATCTACAATCAACAAAGAAGATTGCCTTCTGCAATGAAAGATGTCACATCCAATTGGTTGAAGGTCTTAACTGGAGAACTAATCATTCCAGCAAACAGAAAAAAGAATTTTCATAGCTGCAACTGCCAGACAGCTTTTCCTGAGAATTCACTGAAACCTTCATCAGAGTTCTCAATCTTCAGTGTTTCGGCTTGCCAATCCCCATGGCTCCATGAGCAATTATTATAAAACATCTCAAAATATCCTCTCCTTTTTCTCTGGGGAGTCCTGACAAATACAGTTTATATGTAAAATTTTATTCAGAAAATGCCATACATCATCAAAGAATATAGACTATGCAATATTGCAAAGACACTTTTATTTTAAAAGATCTTATAATGCTGATATAACTAGCTTTCTTTAATCACTTCATTAAGAGTAATACCAACTGCATTCATTTCCTTCTGAAAATCCTCAAATATTACGTATGTGTGTGTGTGTGTTTGTGTGTGTGTGTGTGCATGTATAGTTGATTTTTGATGTGAGGTGATGGCTTCTCTAAAAGGCAGAAAATTGGTTAGGTATATAATCCAAAGGCATGCAGCTTATCTGAGCCTTGCAGAAATTGAATGAGCAGTACTATCATACTGTGGTTATTGATGGTTTCTCTTTGGCTTTTGTCTCATAAGCATAATTTCTTTTGCTTTGAAGCAAAACATTCTTCCCAATTCTCATTGCTCTCTTGTCTTAAAATAAAGCTACAATAATAAAAAATATTTATTACCAAGAGAGAAGAGAGGAATTTCAAAAGATTGCAAATTTCTACCTCTGTCTTTGAAGAAAGGTATTCAGTGGTAACTGTACCTTTAAATAAGTGTTCAAATCTTGAAAGCATGAATTAAAAGGAATAAGCTTGTGGAGTAGTGGGGCAACAGTGTAACAGTTAGATTCATTTATCTTTTTTTCTAATGAAAAAATCATTCAAATGATTAGTATTCTCTCTAGCTAAGCTATGGTTAGGGTGGAAAATTCAGGCATTTTTATAAAAAATGAGAATAATAATCAATAATTCTAAATTATTTTTAAGAAAGATATGATCTAGGTAAAAGGCTTACCAGGATGCACAAACATAGGTAATGTGTAATAACTGGTAGTAATTATCATTATAATAATAATTTTATCTGGTAATCTTTGAACATGAGCAAAGGAATATGTGTTCTGCATTATTATTCTCTCTAGGGTGCAATAAAACAAGGGTTGCCTTTTTTTGGATGTAATTTTATAGCAGAAAAGAGAAACTGCATTTGTCAACACTTAAAGTTTAAGAAGGCATGGCTCCATTTCAGTTTAAAAGTCAAAGTGTGGCCAAATTGCACAAGGATTTTCTGTTAAATGGGCCATCTAAAAAACATTCCTTGAATATATATGATGGTTTATCAATTGCTTTATAACATTCTTAGTCTCTTTATTTCTCAGTGTGTAAATGACTGGGTTTAGGAGAGGTGTGATTACTGTATAGAACACAGTAAGAGACTTGTCCACCCAGATAATGCTCAGTGGCCACAGATAGATGAAGATGCAGGGACCAAACAACAGCACCACCACGGTGATGTGGGAAGTGTAGGTGGAGAGAGCCTTGGAGGCCCTGTCCTTAGACTTAAGGTGCACAGTTAATAGGGTGTAGGTGTAGGAGATTAGCAAGAGGATGAAACAAGTTGTGGCCAAGAACCCACTGTCAACATTTATCCATATTCCCAGTGTGAATATCCATGCAGGCTAGTTTGATCACCAAAGGGATATCACAGAAGAAGCTGTCCACTACTCTGGGTCCACAGAAAGGGAGATCCAAAATCATAGGCAGTTGACTCATGGAATGCCCAAAACCAATAATCCACAATTTTAAAACTAGCCAGATGCACTTTTTCCTGTCCATGATGATGGAGTAGTGGAGTGGCTTGCCTACAGCCACATAACAGTCATAGGCCATTAATATGAGCAGCACCATCTCCATTCCTCCAAGGAAATGTACACAGAGGATCTGACTCATGCAGCCTCCAAATGAGATGGTTTTATTATCTTTTAGGAAGTCTGTGGTAGGTTTAGGGATGGTGACTGAAGAAAAGTGAAGGTCAATAAAGAGAGGTTGGCTAAGAGGAAATACGTAGAGGAATGGAGATGGGGGTCAGTTATGATTAAAAACACAACAAGAAAGTTGCCCACCATGGTCATCAGGTAGAATATAGAAAATGGCAATAAGAGGAAGGTCTGTAGTTCCTTTGAGTTATGAAATCCACGAAAAATAAACTCAGTCACCACAAATAGGTTTGCTTCTTCCATTAATCCAGTTGGTTTCAATGTGTCAAAAAGAGAAAGAGAAGATCTAAGCACTTCTAGAATGGGAAGCAGAATTTAATAATCAAGTATTAGAGAGCAGATCAATACTTCTCATATGCAAAATTTAATTCTTAGCATTGTACTAAGCTCAAAATTGAAAATAAATGTTTCACGAATTTATAAAAATGCACAATTGTATGTTCAAGAATGGAAGCTGACCTAGGTATAGGAAAGGAAGACCAAAACATTACCCCAAAGAAGTTCAATTCTTATGCATCTCAAAGATAATTACTCTAATTTAAAATGTAAGGAAATACAATCCATACACAACCTCTCTAAGCCTTGAATATATCTCTCCTGCAAGAAATAGAAGGAAATGTCTTGAATGTACAGCTCTAAAACATATATGGCATTCCTTTATTTTACCAGAGATGATCCTAGTCCATAATCTGCAGCTACGTTTTGATTCAAAATACACTTCTTAGAAATGAAGTATATATTTTTTTCTAAGATTAGCTACTGCTAATCTGCATTGCAAGGGTAGACTGAATTGAACCAAAGTCTACTGCAAGCTATAGGAAAAGTTTCCACAAAATGATATGGTCCAAAGAAGATTTTCAAGCTGACTGCACATTTCTAGTATTAGATATTTTCCTGCATTTTGAATATCCTCATGGAAGATATTTCCAGAAAACTACCTACTCCTTGAAAATTACTTATTGCTAACATAAATTGGCTGGCCCTTGTATTTCACTGAAAATAATAATTTCTTTTTTTTCAGGAATATATTAAATGTTTCTTTTATCACTTACTGTAATGGGAGAAAATATAATTTTTGTGATCCTTTATCCTCAAAGTATTCATCTCTATTAATTAAATTGAGATATCTGGAAATACATATATTTTCCCTAAGTCAGAAAGCAATATTTTTCTTCCTTTTCTGTTTCCCTCCTTCCTTCTCTTCTTCTGTTTCTTGCTGCATCTCTCCATCTCTATATTTTTACTATAATTCTTTTCAGGTTAGAAATTGAGAGATTAAAAGTTGACTAAGTAGCACATACTTTGTACCAAATGCTATGATAAATACTTTAAAAACATTATCTAATTTTAAAATTACAACACATTGTCATTGTATATATGAGAAAGCTTTACTTTCCCAAGTAATACATCTGTAAAGTGGCAGAGATGGAATATAATCAGAGGTCTATTTTACAACAAAGTCTCTCATATAGCCTCCCTGGTTGAGATGGCTTCTGGTAAGAGTGTTGATGTTGAGAAAGCAAGAGCATTAGATTTCTGAAAGAAGACATTTTGTTCTATTAAGAAGTTATCCATAGGCAAATGTGAATGGCCAATGATGACGGAAAAAGATGTTCAGATTTATATGAAAGCAACTTCGACTTTATTATCTTCAAACTTAACTAGACCTAATCCTATTGAAATTAATGACTATGGTTTTTCTCCATTTAACATTTTGGTCAAATGGTAAAAATGAGCAAAATCTAAAATGAATAACAAAATGTCAGGATAAGATAGAGGTCCTGTGAACACAAATATCCAAACTGAACATCTGAGAGCTTTTAAGATAGTAGAAAGACAGTATTTTTTGTTAATGGGTGAAACTCTACTTTAAGGAGTCTTGAAATTTCAGGGATTAGTTGGAAGAGAAAATTGTTAATTTTTCTGTAAGCATATCAACTAATAATACATTCAGAATGTGAAACTCAATGAGTTTGTGGAAAAAAAATGGTACAGGACAAAACGAAATTTTAGTCCTAAATTAGTGGAGGAGGTGCATAGATTAGAAATGAAAATTCCAAATTCAGTTTGGGATATGCTTACCCTTCAGAGATCATCTGTGAAACCAGACTTCTCTTCACTGATAAAGTTCTCTGGATTCTACGTTAAATCTGAAATGAAGCCCAACTTATGTACTACTATGAACAATGCCGGTGTGAGTGAGTCCTCCTCAGCACGGTGTATAAAAACTCTAAATAGTAGCCTCTTGAGTGGGAAACTTTCCAGTTCTGTATTTTAAATAGAACCAAGTATTTGGAGAGTTTTCATCTCATACTCCTTGGCAATCCCTTAGCTTCCAAAGTTCCCTGAACTGAAAGCATCCTCTGGTAATACACCCTTTTCAAAGCAACAGGATATAACTTTCTTCCTTTTGATCTGCATTAACCATATAATACAGAAAGACTGAGATGTCAATTCTAGTCCCGGCTAGAGTTATATGAATTTTATAGATGAGCAGGTGACAGCCATCTGATCACTGGCTCATTGCAACTATGCCCAGGACTTATGGTCAACCTTATACTTATTGTTCTTGGGACTTCAGAGGAACATTTAAGTCTCAGCACTCACTTTGATCTCTTGAGCAGAATCCCAAAAGTTATCCATTTGATTGTAGTAATATTATGAGCTCTTCTCAGAGTAATGAAAAAATAATGGGAAGATACATTTTAATTTACTACTTTATTTTAAAATAATAAATTTAATAATATTCAAAAAATTTAAGCATATTTGGAGCAAATATTGAGGGCCCCCTTCATCTGTCCTCTGCCATTCTTATCTACTTCCTGGAATTAAAAATGATCAACATCTTTAAGTGCATCTTCCTACCATTCCTATTGATAGTGATGAGTACAGACATCAACATATGGTTGGAGAATTTCATTTTTTGTTTGTTTTCTGTTTTAATGTTGAATAAATTATATATAAAACACTACTGGAAATTCTCATTTCTTTGTTTTCTCATGTCCTTTTAAGTTTTTCACCTTCCCCTCCCTCTTTGTCTCCCTGTTTTCCTCTCAGTCATTGTCTATCCATTTTGTTTCTAGATTTCAAAGCATTTAAATTTGTTCACTCTACCAGCCATTATAGTGACTTTGGAGCAAGTGTCTATAACCACCTTAGTTTGTAATAAAGACTTAATGCTTATTTTCTTGTTTGCCTGCCTCAAAATCCTTTTCAGAGTATCTCATATAAATCGTAATAGTTTTATCCGCTTACAAATGAGAAGAGGCTAAGGGTTTTGTTCAAGTTGCATAATTGATAAATGAACGAATTATAGGGAGTAGTAACTGAGGAAAGATGTTGCTCTAGATGAGTGTTTGTTTTAGTTGAGTGATATCCTATGATATCCAATTTGGATGACTTCTATCTCTTTCTCTTGTCTCATTGCTCTAGGTAGAACTTCCAGCACAATATTGAATAACAGTGGTGACTGTGGACATCCTTGTCTGATCTTAGAGGGAAAGTTTTCAGTCTTTCCTCATTGAGTATGATGTTAGCTGTTTATTTTTCATATATTCCCTTTTTAAAATTATTTTTATTTCAATAATATATTTTCTCTAAATCAATATATATGTAAACCATTGTCATTTCAACAAGTCATCAATATAAAAATTGAATTATTTTATATTCCTTTCTTTAACTTGTAGTAGTTAAGTTCAGGTGTCAACTTGGCCAGGTGAAGGTGCCTAGTTCTATTGCTATGGACATGAGCCAATGGCATGTGAACCTCATCTGTTGTGGATTATACCTGCAGTCAGCTAGAAGGTGCTCCTGTTGGAATGAATGGTGTTTGATTTAATTGGCTGGAAGCTTAAACAAGAGAGCTTAAGGTAGCACAGCCCAAGCAACTCAGCATACTTCAATTCAGCACTTGCAGCTCAGCCCAGGAATTTGGAGATGCATAAAGGAATCACCCTGAGAAAAGTTGTTGGAACCCAGAGGCCTGGAGAGAAGGCCAGCAGAGATCGCCCTGTGCCTTCCCGTGTGAGAAAGAACCTCAGTTGAAAGTTAGCTGCCATTCTTCTGAAGAACTATAAGTTTTTAACTAAATAAATCCTCTTTTATTAAAAGCCAATCCATCTCTGGTGTGTTGCATTCCAGCAGCTAGAAAACTGGACGAGAACTGGTGTATTATTTTACATTTAAACACATTGCAATGTAGACCAACCACATTTCAACTGCTCAACAGCTGTATGTGCTTAGAGGCTATCATATTGGGCAGTTCAGAGCTAGGGGTTGAAGGCAAAGGGGAGCGCAGCCATGCATACATTTGTGTGTGTATGTGTGTGCATCTGTACTTTTGGGTGTATGTTTGTGGGGTGTGAGTGGGTTATGTGTGTGTGGTGGTTGTATGAGTTGGGGTGTGTATGGGTGTGTGCTTGCGGGGTATGTACACGTTTGCGTGCATGTGTATGGTATGTGTGCGCATGTGGGTGTGAATTTGTAGGGTATGTGTGCTGTGCACATATGTGGAGTATATGCATGTTCTTCTCCATGTCTAGAACAAGAGACAGAGTCCAAGACAGCTGTTGATCAGCTTTTAAGGCTACTGGGAGAAGTTATCTTGCTTTGTTCAATCATTTAACTACAATCTATTGAGCACCTACTATGTGCCAGGTCATCCTAGATGCTGAGATGCAAAGATGAAGTAGACAAGGTCGCTGTTCTCAAGCCCCCTAGGAGAGTTAGGCAGGCAGATGAATGTTGCAGCATAGGGTAAAAAATACAGTGCTATAGGTATTAGCATGTGTGATGATGAAGTTCATGTATCATCTTGGCCTGGTTATGGTGCTCTGTTGCACTAACCTGATAGTTACTGTCAGCATATTTCATGGATTTAAATCATCAATCAGTTGTTATTATGTGGTTATTGTGTTTATTGCACCTATATTGCATCTATGGCTGATTATATCTATAATCAACTAAAGATACCACCTTCAAAAATGACAGGTATCTCATCCAACCAGTCAAGGACCTTAAAAGAGGTGATGGTGTCAGTAATCAGAAGGGAGAATTTCCACCTATATTTCAGCCATCTAGCTTCTCCAAGGGATTCATTGAAAATTTCACTGGAGCTCCCAGCTCTTAGCCTGCCCTATGGAATTTGGACTTGCCATAGTCATGAGAATCAATTCCTATAGTAAATCTCATAATATTATATTGTTCATATATACTTACAATATATCTATATATCTGTATCCATATCTATATCTCAATCTATATCTGTTTCTATCTTCATTTTGTCACTTCTGTTCCCTGGAGAACCCTGATTGAAATACCAGGTAAAAAGGTGGAAGAAGTAGGGATGGTGCCACTTGGAAGGTTTCCTCTATAAGGAGGCCCAAGGTAAGCCTCATAAGAGTTAAGAAGTTCTTTAAGTAAAAGCAGGTGTGGGAGTGAAGGAATAACACTCCAGGAAGATGTTGAAGAAAGTGCAATGGCATGAAGTCACTGGTATGTGGGATCTGAACATAAGTGGCTGAGGTAGAGCATGTGTGTTAATAGTAGCAGTGGAAGATGGGGCAAGGAAGGGAGCAGAAGGGATTGCCTCAGGAAGCATTTGTGTGTCATTCTTTTGTGGAGACGTGGAGCTGCAGGAATACATTAAACTGTGAGTCTGAGAATTCCTAATCACCCAAGAACAAGGTGGTAGATAGATCAGGGTCTGGGGACATGGTGAGACTACAGCAACAGTCTTGGCAAGAGGTGGAAATGCACCAATTCGCCCACTGCCTATAACCTGAAAGAGGCTGATAGATATCTGTGTTATTATCCATACATTCACTTTATCATGTTGAAGAAGATCACTTCTATTCCTATATTTTAAGTGTTCGCATCAAGAAACGATGTTAAATTGTGTCAAATGCCTTTTTTGCATGAATTGATATGATTGTGTGGTTGATGTGATATTTTACATTAATTGGTTTTCTTGTGTTGATTCAGCCTTATTTACCTGGAATGAATTCCTTTGTTCATGGTGTATAATTCTTTAATATGCTGCTGGATTCAATTTGTGAGTACTTTGTTGAAGATTTTTGCATCCATATTCATTAAGGAGATTGGTCAGTAATTTTCTTTCCCTGTAGTATCTTTGTCTGGCTTTGGTGTCAAGGTGATGTTGGTTTCATAGAATGAGTTAGGTAGCTTTCCCTCCTCTTCAATTTTTTTGAAGAGTTTGAGCATGATTGGTCCTAATTCTTTCTTGACTGCTTGGTAGAATTCACATGTGAAACCATCTGGTCTTGTACATTTCTCTTTTGGTAGCTTCTTGGTGAAGCTTTTCAATCTCTACTTGTAATTGGTTTGTTGAGGTCATTTATTTCTTTTCGAGTCAATGTTGGTTGTTCATATTTTTTCTAGGAAGTTGTCCATTTCATCCATGTTGTCTAGTTTATTAGCATAAAGTTCTCATAGTATCCTCTCATTATCTCCTTTATTTCTGTAGGATCACTAATTATGACCCCCTCCCATTTCTGATGTAATATTTACATTCTCTCTTTCTTTTTTTTTGTCAGCCTAGATAAGGACCCATCAATTTTATTGATTTACTAAAAAAAAACTAACTTCTGGCTTTGTTGATTCGCTCTATTGTTTTCATATTCTCAATTTCATTTATTTATATCCTTATCTTCTTTATTCCTTTCCTTTGCTTTGCTTTGGAGTTAGTTTGCTTTTCTTCCTCTAGTTCCTCCATGTATACAGTTAATTCTTCAATTTTTGCTTACTCTTCTTTTATATTATCAGCATTTAGGGCAATAAATTTCTGTCTCAGCACTGCTTTACTTCATCCCATAAATTTTTACATGCTCTGTTTAATTTTCATTTGCCTTCAGATTTGTTCTGATTTCTCTTGTAATTTCTTACTTGACCCAATAGTGGTTTAAGGGTACATTATTTAGCCTCCATATATTTATGAATTTCCTATTCTTCCACTGTTATTGATTTCCACCTTCATTCCATTGTGAGCTGAGAAAGTGTTTTGCATAATTTCAATCTTTTGAAATTTATTGAGGCTTGCTTTGTGACCCACCATGTGATCCATCTTGGGGAATAATCCATGAGCACTTGAGAAAAACGTGTATCCTGCTATTGTGGGCTTCAATGTTCTATAAATATTTATCAAGTCTTATTCATTTATTGAATTATTCAAAATAAATGCATCAGTGTGTGTGCCACATGTACTTTTGGGCACTCTGGCTTAGTGCATAAATATTTATGATAGTTTTATCTTCTTAATGAATTGCTCCTTTTATTAATACCTTTTGTCCTTCTTTGTCTCTTTTAGTTCTTTTACATTTGATGTATAATTTGTCTATTATTGCTATAGATAATGAGACTGTATTCCTGTTGCTAGTTACATGAAATATATTTTACCAACCTTTCACTTTCAATCTACTTTTGTCCTTGTGTCTAAACTGAGCCTCTTGTAGATAGCATGTAGATGGTTACCATCTTTTAATTCATTTTGCTAGTCTATATCTTTTGACTGTATTGTTTAATCCATTAACATTTGATATTATTACTAAAAAGGCAGAACTTTCTTCTACTATTTTTTCTTTTAATTTATATGTCATATCTTGATTTTTTCTTTTTTTAACCATTAATGATAGTTTTCTTTTTTAACCCTTAATGATAGTTTTCATTTCTGCATTGTTTTCCAAACCTCTCTTTCCTGTCTTTTCTTATCAGCCTATAATGCTACCTTTAGTTTCCTCGTAGAGCTGGTCGCTTTTTCACAAACTCTTTCAGTGATTGTTGAAAATATTTTAATCTCTCCCTCACTTTTGAAGGAAAGTTTTGCTAGATATAGAATTTTTGAGTGGCAGCTTTTCACTTTCACTACCTGAAATATATCCTACCACTTCTTCTCACCTCCATGGTTTCTGCTGAAGTATACACATACTGTGTTATAGAGCTTCCCTTGTGTGTAATGGATCAGTTTTCTTTTGCTGCTTTCAGAATTCTCATTATCTTTGATATATGACAATCTGACTAGTAGGTGTCTAGGAGTAGGTTTATGGAGATCTATTCTGTTTGGGGTACACTGCACTTCTTGGATCTGTAATTTTATTTCTTTCATTACAAATTGGAAATTTTCAGTGATAAGTTCTTCCATAAATTTTCTGCTCCATTCCTCTTCCCTTCTTCTGGAACTCCCATAATACATATGTATATATTTGCATGCTTCATGTGGTTATTTATTTACCTGTGTCCCTGCTCATAGTTTTCTGTTCTTTTCCCTATCTGTTCTTTTGTGTATAGGATTTCAGACATCCTGTCCTCTAGTTTACCAATTCTTTCTTCTATCTTTTCAAATATGCTGTTTTAAACCTGTTTTTTTATCTTTTCTATTGTATCTTTCATTCCCATATATTCTGCCATTTGTTTTCTCAAGCTTTTGAGTTCTTCTTCATATTTGCCCAATACTTTCTTTACATTCTTCATCTCTTTTGCCAAATCTTCCCTTAAGTTGTTGATTTGATTTTTGACTTGTTTTAACCTATTTGATTGAACATTAATTAGTTGTTTCAAATCCTATATCTCATTTGAAGTGTTTGTTTGGTCCTTTGCCTTGGCCATATTTTTGTTTTTCCTAATATGACTCATATTTTTTAGCTGATTTCTTTGATTAGTTTATTCTGGAGGTTACTTTTACTCTTTTATGTAGGGTTTTCTTAATTTTGGATTTTTTCACTTTCTGTTTTTTTTTATTTTATTTCATTTTTGGTATTCAGTTCAACTTGTTTTAGACCCCTAGCATAGCTTCTATTTAACTGTTCTGAATTTTTCAGCTCTCGTTTTTCTAGTTTGTGCCCTACCTATATGGAACCTTTTAGAAGTTTTGTTTATATGGAACCTATATGGATCACATATGGTTCCCCAGATTTGATCAGATTTTCACAGACAAGTCTCAAGAGTAAGGTGCAATAGATATCAACTTTCCCTGAAGATGAGACCCAGCAGGTTGGGCGACATTCCCGTGAAGCCACTAGATGCTGTGATCTTCCTACCCTTCCCAGTAGATAGCGCTTGTCAGCCTGCAGCTTCCAAACAGCATAAAGTGGTGCAGTTTACTTAATTCCCAGCCCACCATGAACATGGTTTAGACATAGGTTGAGGTGGATGGCAAGCTTAAGTGCTTTCTGATTCCGATTCTCAGCCCCTGGTGACTTTGAAGGAGGGCTGCAATTTGAGCTGGACCATGTCTTCCCTTTTCTTGGGGAAGATACACCTTTTAGGGAATTATCTCCTTCACTTGATCTGTTACTTTAACTCTGCACTAGCCTAGACTAGTATTGCAATAAATTTAAATTTTCATTTTGCAAATATTTTATAATATTTTATAATATAAATTATTTCATTGTTTACATTAAGTATAATTTTTGCGTAGTAGAATTTATGCTTTTAAGTATACAGTTCTGCAGTTATACATCTGGGTAAGCACCACACCATGAGAATATAGAATAGTTCCATTTCCCAATATCATTTTTTGCCACCTATAGTTGTCCCATACCCCAATCTCTGTACACCAATGATCTGTTTTATGGTTTTCCTTTTCCAGAAAATCATGAAATGGAATTATATACTATACTAACCTTTGAGTTTGACTTTTTAAACAAGTAACATGATGATTAATTCATGTTAATAACCAGAATAATAGCACTGTGATAATTTTCAAAGTACATGTTGTTCAAGTTGGGATAAGTGAATTCCCAAGTACAAAAAGTTTATAATTTTATCATCAAATGGCTTATGGCACATCCCACATTTCAAGAGCCTCCATTCACATTGTCTGACTTAATCTTCATAATAACCTAATATCATATGGTTGAAAAGTTATATAACATTCTTACTTGTTAGAAACCAAAGAGTAAGGAATCAGAGTGACTGAGGCTCACATTCAAGGTTCTCTGACTAGCTTGTCTGTTTCTGGTGTCTCTTTGCCTCTGTTAAATTTTACCACCTTAACTCTCTCTCCATAACAAGTGAATAGGTTCTGGAGACATCCACACCCAACCCCACCACCTGTGCTCATTCATTCAGGTTCTTACTGACGTAAGTTTATAGTGATTAATACTTTTAACAACTAATTCTTATGAGAAAGTTCCTGTGAAGTGTAGACACATATATATTCCTGAGGCTGTCCCTTAATTCAGGAGAACTGGGGACCCTGAGAACTGTGGGCTGGGAAGAGCAGGACTTCCCTAAACTGGATACCTGTGGGCTCTGAGACTATAGAAGGCATTACATTTGATGCCCAATAGTCTTTGCTTTAGGAACTCTAGAAGCACGAGGATGCAGTCAGGAAAATAAACATTCAATATTTTTGAAACTGTGCAAAACTTCCCAGAACTCCCAGTATTTATGGAAAGTTGAATTTTAACATCATGAAAGTAGTTTTAAATGTGTGAGGTGAAGAGAATTAAAGAAATTAAGAAATTGTTATGGAATATAACATATATATATATATATAATACCTTTATCTGTGATTAGGTTCTTCTTTATAATAAAGCCTACTCCAAATTCTTCCAAAGCCTCAAGTAGAGTAGAAATGCAATGAAACACATAATATATATATATATATATATATTTTTTTTTTCTAACAAGATTTTATGGGAAAGTGTTATTCTTTGTGTGGGATATATTTCTTGCAGAGAATGGATTCTGAGGTGGAAAACTTTAGAGTTCTATGTCATAGGTGAAGGAAGACATCAATAGAGGGGGTTTCTTGGGAAACTCTCAGTTTTTGGGTTTCCTTAAATTGAGAGGGTCAGTTGATAGTATGTCTTTTCCCTAATTCTGTGTGAAAAGATATAGCATGAAATCAATTATAAAGATTCAAGAGATGGAAGTAAAGTCATGAAATGTTCTTAGTTACATTTGATTGAATATGGCTTTGTGTATGTGTGTATGTCTCTGTGTGTGTGTGTGTGTGTGTGTGTACCATCTTTCTTGCTTTGGCCTATTGCTACAGTTTGTGTATTGGAACTAAGCAGTCACTACTAGTCCCAGCAGAAGGCAGATTCCTTGTGTGAGTGGAAGGTCATGGCCAGCTGGGGGAAATGATCTCATAGGCTGGTCACTGACTCAGAACATGGCCATCACGGAATGACATATCTTGATCTGGTGATTTTGTGGTGATTGTAGAAAGTAAAAAAAATCACAGTATATTAATGATAGTTGGTTCCTTAAGAGTGAAACTGTTTGATAAATATTTCATCAAGCTCCCATTTAGTTTACTTTTAGAAAATTTTGGGAACTTCATGCAAATTGTACAAATTAAAAAAAATAGATGTATACAAGGCACATATAAAACTCTTCTTAAATCTTTCCCTTCTTCCTGTGCTTTAAAAAATAACAGGTGTTCACAGTTTTCAATGTATTGATTCAGTCTTCTTTCTAAACAATTATATAACTTTATTATAAATTCCACCAAATATAATTTGGGGGCATACTGTTTGGTTTTGTGTAGATAAGATATAAAAGGCTGCATTTACATTTTAATTGTTTTAGTATATAAATTTTATATTTAATAAAATTTGTTAGTTGCTTATTAGGGTTTTTTAAGTTTCCTATAGTTAGTTAAATTTTTTAAAATGTTAAAAATTGGGGGATATAGGGTGGTGCAATGGTGGCTCAGTGGCAGAATTCTCGCCTGACATGCCAGAGACCTGGGTTCAATTCACAGTGTCTGCTCATAAAAAAAAAAAAAAAAACGGGCTATAAAACAGAGCTGTGAGGTTGTTGGAAAGTATAGATAATTTTTTTGCACTGCTCCTTTATACCTTTGAAATTGATTATTAGAATATGGAGAGCAAATATGAGATCACAATATGGATGGGTGAAATTAGGGACTTAACACTTTGTGTCAATGAGTGAGTGTCCACTTATCAGTCAAGCTGAAGAGAAGGTATCTGGGAGAGTGGCCAGTGTTTAAGAAATTGTCCCATCACAAATCCAAATAAAAATTTAACTTATTATGTTTAAGAGAAATAATCATGGATAGACCACTAATAAACTATTTTATTCAGGTGCTACAGTCTGCATATGCCAGCTAGTTTTAGGATGAAAACCATGTAAAATATTACTGTCTTACTGAAAGGGGGCAGAGTCACAAAACACATTTTTGTCAAAGTTCACCCAAAATTTTCAACAAAATGTGTCTATGAATGGAAGTATATTTGTAGATCGGCTTTTCTTTGTTCCTTTCTTTCCTTGTAATCAAGTTTTCATGTCACTTCTAAAAAACATTCTACTTTTAGCTATAGCCTTCTACCATACAGTTTAAATTTCTTGATATTTTTCTTTTTCATGAAATGTTGTCTGCCCATTATTCTTGATAGAAAAAAATCCATAGATGAACACTAGTGTGAGATATTTGTTAAAATTGATGAACTAAGGCGGGCCGCGGTGGCTCAGCGGGCAAAGTGCTTGCCTGCTATGCCGGAGGACCTCGGTTCGATTCCCGGCCCCAGCCCATGTAACAAAAACGGAGAAACAGAATACAATAAAACAAGAAAATGTTTAAAAATGTTTCCCTTTCTTCCTTCCTTCCTTCCTTCTATCCTTCCTTCCTTCTCTCTGTCTTTCCTTTAAAAAAAAAAAAAAAAAAAATTGATGAACTAATATTGATATATTATTGATTAAAATTCACAGTTAAGATTAAAGTTCTCAGTTTTTGTGTTTTAGAATTCTATGTGTTTTGACATATTTATAAAACCAATGATCCACTCTGCCAGCATTATACAGAAGTTTCTCACTTAGAAAAATGCCCTGTGCTCCCCCTGTTAAACTTCCTCCATCTTACTGAACCACTGGGTACCATTGATATTATTATTATCTCTGTGGTTTTTCTTTTTCAAAAATGGCATATCAAAGGAATCACACAGTGCATTGCTATTTCAGACCAGCCTCATTCAGTTGACAATATGCTTTTAATTTTCCTCCCTGTGTTGCTATGGCTGAACAGCTAATTTCTGTTCACTGCTTAATAATTTTCTATTGTGTGGCTATACCACAGTTTTTCTACTCATTTGCCAATTGAAGGAAATATTGGTTGCTGCCAGTTTTGGCAACTATGAATAAAGCTGCTATAAATATTTGGTATGGATGTGTGTTTTCAACTCATCCAGGTAGATACCTATGGTCATATGGTAAGATTTTCCTTAGTATTATAAGAAACTGAAAAAATATTTTCCAAAGTGGCTCTACTATTTCACATTCCACCCACAATGAATGAGAGTCCTGTTGTTCCACATCTTCACCAGCATTCGTTATTCTTAGTTTTTTGGATTTTAGACATTGTAATAGATGTGCAGTTATACTCATTGTTTTAGTCTAAAATTCACTTACAACATATTATGGTGAGAACATTTTCATATATTTTTCTATCACCTGTGTATCTTTTTTTGTTGAGGAGTCTATTCAGATCATGTGCCATTTTTGAGTTATTTTCTTTTTGTTGAGTTTTAAGGTGTCTTTATGTATTTTGGATACAAGTATTTTGCCAACTATATGTTTTGAAATTATCTCCCAGTTAATGGCTCACATTTTATTCTTTCAATAGTTCTTTTCTCAACACAAGAATATTTTAACCAGGGATGTATAATTGCTCACGAATGATAACCTGAGTCACCTCACTGAGTAAGCAACATAGACCAACAAAAGTGGTATTAGAGAGTGAGGGAAATCTAGAATGAGTGGTAGAAGTGGGAGATGATGAGTATCAATTAAAATATTGGGAATAGGAGCAAAAATATTGGTGGCCCAGATGTCCTAGTACCCCTCTTTTTCTAAGCCATCTTTTATGAAATCATAGACAGTCATCACTTGAAGGATATGGACTATTATCAAGAGAAATGAACTGGGCCCAAGTATTAAAGAAATGGAAGAGCTCTCAGTTGTCCCTGACATTGCCAAACCCATATTCTTCTGCCTTTATTGTTTCCAGGCAGGAACATGATTATTCACTGTCAGTGCCTAAGTAATTTTTCTGATTGTCTGTCTCTAGTTCCCTAACATGCTATGTCTTTGGTTGGATCAAAGTACCAGAAGCTTAATGTTCCAGATAAGCCCTCTAAAACTGGAGAAGTGCCCAGCTTCCTGTCCCATAATAGAAACATTTATGCCACAAAATCTTTAATGTGTCTCTGCAGGTCTCAGTGGGTTTTTTTCCCAATTATGCTTACCAATACAACCATCTGTCCTTTTCTGTCTCACTACCACACCTCATAACTGGGAATTCCAAGAACTACTTTCTACATAAATTTTCTTCAAACAGATTTTATCTTTGGGATTTCTTTAATAAACTAGAATCTAGTTTATTTTTAGTCCTTATTGAAATCAGAAAGATGTCATTATTTATTATTGGCAAAGTAAGCACAAGTTCAATCATAAGTTAATATTTGGCAGCTATTGCTTTTGGCTGTTAACATCATCTCTGAGCATGGTGGATTCACATTTCCCATGATAATACAATATTGAATAAATTCTTTATAGAATTAGTAGAAACAGTTATACACAAGTGGATGATTTGCTGAATTTTGCACATGTTAAATATAGAATGTCCAATTGTAGATGTCAAACAGGAAATTGGATATACAGTTTTAGAATTCCAAAGACAGCTTTGGTAAACAAAATTGGGCATAATATGCCTGTTTGATCATTTTTTCATTGCTGTCTTCATGTCTTTGTTCCTCAATGGATAGATGGCAGGATTAAATACAGGGGTAAAAGCAAAGTCAACAATAAACAGGTATTTGTCAAGTGATGATGTGGAGAAATGCCACATATAAAGAAACATACATGGAGTCAAATAAAGTACAACCACAATGATATGAGCTGACAAAGTGACAAATGCTTTGAATAAGTCTCCTGAAGAACGTTTCCAGACAGTGACCAAAATGAAGACATAGGAAAGGATCAGCAGGAGAAAGGTGCCCATGGTCATGAACCCACTGTTGGCAGCAACAATAAACTCATATTTGGCTCCATCTGTGCATGCAAGTTTTATGATCCTGGGGAAGTCACAGTAAAAGCTGTCTATTTCATTAGGGCCACAAAAGGGCAAGTGAATAATAAAAATAAATTGAGACAAAGCATGGATCCCCCCAGTCACCCAGGCAATGATCACCAATGAAACACATATTTAAGGCTCATGATTTTCAAGTAGTGAAGAGGCTTGCAGATGGCTGTGTACCTGTCAAATTCCATGGCTATGAGGAGCACCATCTCCACTCCTCCTGTGATGTGAATTGAGCATATCTATGCCATACAGTCTTGAAAAGAAATTACTTTGTGTTCACGTTAAAGTCTATGATCATCTTGGGAACTGTGGTTGAGGAAAAGCCCACATCAATGAGGGAAAGGTTGTCCAGCAGGAAGTACATGGGGGAATGTAAGTGAACATCAAAAATCACTAAAACAAGATAAAAAGGTTTCCCAGGATGATGCATACATAGATCAAGGAGAATATCAATGTGAGAAAAACTCTCATTTCTGAAGAACTGGAAAGTCCCAGCAACACAAACTCAGAAACCACAGAGTCATTTATGTTATCCATTGATCTGGGTAGAAGAATTGATTTTCAAATTATCTGAGGGTAGAAAATGAAGGTAGATTTAATATCAGTGATAGTAAAATCTATTACATATTTGCAATACTATTTTTTCTATATATTACTTGTATTAGATCTATAAGTATTTCTACTCATGTCCTATGCTATGACATCAAGCAAATGGAAGCATGAAAGTTTTCAGAACAGTGAATACATAAATGAGAAAGGAAATTTAAATTCTTATATATGTAAACTTATTGTGGGAGCTTGAAGCTATTGCACCCCCTACACCCCAACTCTGAAACATGTTTGTAATGCTAATCCATTCCTGTGGATGTGAACTTTTCTAAAAAGGACTTTTTGATTGAGGTTACTTCATTTAAATCATGGCCCAATGAATCAAGATTGATTCTATTACTGGAATCTTTACAAAAAAGGCCTCAAAGGAGGAAGACACGGGAGCAGACAGAAGTTGAAGTCAAATAAATCTGCAAGAACAAAGGGAGGCCAGCAGAGGCCACCATGAGCCTTGTCATCTGTCAGGGAAGCCAAGGACAAAGATCCACTGGCACTCAGGCCCAGAATGCCACTGTCTTCTTGGAGAAAGTATCACCTTTTGAAGCCTTGTGTTTAGACTTCTAGTGTCAAAGCTGTGAGCCAATAAATTTTCATTGTGTGACATTAGTAGCTAAAAAACTGAAACACTTCCTTCTTAGATTATGAGATTTTTTTTTCCTGGTATTTTCACAAATGAATTACCTTAAGCACTTTTTGTCACCTAGATATTAACACTCTCACAATAACCTCCAAATTCTCTTAGCTGAATTATTTATTTTATTGGGCAAATAGATGTCACTAGATTGAAAATAGTGAATATTTTTTGCCTTTTGTTGTTTTTCACAATTTGCAATATAAGTCAAGTATACAAACCCAGATTATTCATAGTGTTTGGCTCTTCACTCATTTTATTATTGGACAATTATATCCAATAAAATATTGTACATGAGAATTTGAACTCCTGTTAATAGGTGAAACAAATGATAAACAAATATGTTAATAATAGATCACATTTATTAAGAGCTTCCTCCTGGAAAAGCATTTACAAAACACATTATCTCATTTAAATCCCAGAAAAATTCTCTAAGATAGGTACAATTTTATTAGAATCAGTTTATAAATGAAAAACTCTGTTGTGTAGATACCAAGTAACAGAACCAAAGCTTGACTCCAGATCTGTAGGACACCATAGCCTATGCTGTAAACCCTGGCACCATGCTCTTCAAGAACGAGTCCTTCAAGCATGCCCTGCATCCTACCCAAGTATCCATCAGTAAATCTTCTTCAGCTCTTACAACCCTTGACCTATTAACACACTGACATCTCCTTTAAAACATACAAATATCGGAATCTTAATAATTGCTCATTTCCTCTATAAACCTTCATTGGTAAGCTCATACTCATTAAAAAGTTGATTTAATAAACCAAATGATCTCATTTTCACAGATTTTTTTTGGCAAAATGGACTCAATTCTCATACCTGATATAATAATTGCTTCTTAATCATTAATTTTCTTGATCTCTCTTCAGGATGTGACACAGTTTATCATGACCTTGCTTCTGAACTCAGTTGGGACATGACTTTTATAAAGTCATTTTCTTCCCTTTTTTTGACAAGAAATTCTATTTATTTAGGCAATGGGTAAAAGATCTCTCCATTTTTTGAGTAAGTATTCCTAACTCATCCTAAGTAAATGATACCTGATTTTTTTCAAACCTTAATACAATTCCATTTTCCTTGGTCATGATTAAGAATACAACAAACAAACAAAAACTACAAAAAAAAACAGTTCATACTGTAATTCAACAACACCTTATGAAGAAGACAAAAGATTAAATAAAGCAATTACATTGAAAAGGTGTTAGCAAAGCTGCCATCATTTGCCATTCACACAAACGTCTACCTAAAATTTAATATAATTAAATGGAAAGCATTAAAGGTAATAAAATCATTTAATAAATACAGTCAGTATTTACATCTTAAATATGATAAAGTGATCTCATTTATAAATAAATGTGAAAGATGTGTAATCTATTGGAAAAGATATAAATTTTCCTGATATATTGTAAACCCTGAATAAAATGGACAATTAAAGCATGGTAATGGAAAAAAAATAAGTCTTTTTTAGAGGCTTCCTTCTTACTTTAAGAAAAATACACCTGATCTATATTTTTGTGCCTCAGAGTGGAACTGATTAAAATCTAAAACTTTATTGTACTTTTGTTTGACTTAAATTTCTGTGATGAGGGGTGGTAACACAATGTATTAATTTGAAGACATCTTTTTCCTCAAATAGATAAGGCTACATGAGTTAGAGTTGCATTCACATTTACTACTGCATTTTTCATTGTTACTGTAAATAGAAATCATCATGTTATACCATGTTATTAAGTGATAAATGGCATTAAATAATATGAACTTTAGAAAGAATCATTCCAATCATGTTATTTCTCAATATGTGTGTCTATATAAAGAGGAAAAAATTGTTAAAACATATGGTCAAATCCGGATCACATTTACAGATTTTTAAATATTGAAGATTACCTTTCAAGGAAAAAAGAAAGAAAAATATGTCACTGTGATTTAACCAAGAAAATGCAAAGGAAAATGATTTAATAATGGTTCCCAAGTACGGGGAGGGCCCTTGGGGGAAAGGAAGGTGGCCAATTACTTACTTATTGTCTTCCATATGGACCAAAGCAAAAGTTTATCAAACATATATTTCTTGACATTAGGGCTGGAGCACCTGGTGTTCAAGATCTTTAGCCTATTTGTTCCACCAAATCTTTTTTATCAAAGTGAATTTCTTATATTAAAAGTAGTGGCCAAGACATCACTAGTAATATCTTTTATTTAGTAAAAATCCAGTATAAAAGATGATTAAAGCACTAATTAGCAAGTTATGTTGCTGGACCTCAAAAATAGTTTAATTTATAGAAAAAAATGATTGGTTGTAAGTGGTGAAATAAGACTGAATTACACAGAAGTTAAGATAAAGATGTAGGGTTGGTGTAAGGGTAGCTCAGTGGTAGAATTCTCACTTGCCATGCAGGAGACCTGGGTTCGGTTCCTGGACCCTGCACCCAAGCAAAAAAGAAAAGCTTTTGGTGAATTCACTGCCCTTCCTCCACACATGGGTCTTGACTCCCAGAGGTGTACATCTCCCTACATCTGGCATGAGCCAAAACTCAGCATCAGGGCAATGAGAAAAACTTCTTGACCAAAATGGGGAAGAGAGAAACAAGATAGGAGGCTAGATGCCTGCTTGTGGAAAATGGCATTCTTTTCAGCAACCTTGAGGCCAGGCCAAAACAAATGGAGGAGATACCATATCCCCACTTCTCCCTAATAGTTTTTACACTCTGCAATCCAATCATGTAGCCAAATTCAAGATTTCAAGTCTTTCAAATTTCAGAAAGATCTGTTTACTATCTTTGGGATGAGAATAAAAAGTACTAGCATTTGCTGTGGAATTCAATGTACCTATTTATCTCATGGGCTCCTGACAGACAGTATTTCATCTGATTCTCACATCAAGATCATACCTAAGAAGTGGTTATCACTAGGATCCCCATTCTACATGTGGAAAAGCCGATGCAGAAAGTGGTCTTGTAAATTTTCTGAGCTAGCTATCAAGTGGTAAAACTGGGATCTAAAGGCAAATGTAGATAACTCTGGAGATTGTGTTTTTCTCACTATTCTGTGCTTCCTGTCATATTATGTTTGCTTCAAAATAAGATGATTTTAACTAAAGGCAAAAGGTAAGCATTAGATAAACTGTCTTTGGTAAGTTTTAAAGGGGATTTCTAAATACGGTATTAGAATTCTACAAATGTCTTAATATTTATTCCATAATCATATATTGAGGTATGCACATAGATTAATTTTTTTTATGCAATGTTGAATATTTTCAGTATCAAACTTTTTTTAATAGCTAATTCCAGGCATACACATAAGCATGCATGCATGCACACACACACACACACACACACACACGCACACACACAAAGAATAGATCAAAGAAAATAATATTATTTCATGAAGCATCAATATTTATGCTTGGTAAAGTATAAAAAAACTAGGTAAATAAGATCACAAGTATATAAAATAACATTCATGAGAATCATTCAAATAAAGAAAGTTAACTAAAGTGAGAGGAATGCAGAAAGAGAAATAGAATAGGAGGAGCAAAAAAAAGCAATAGACAATTATGCAACCATACAGAACTAAAAAATGGGTTTCCTACTTATTTACTTAGGCTCAGATTCATCTGCAGCTATTTCAAAGACTGAGAAACACAGGAAGACTGATTTCTTTTTAGATTCACCATCATTTTTCAAAACTAAGAGCTATAAATAGTTCCCACCATAATGAATGAAACCAATTAGCAGGACTGGGTATTATTGACTGATATCAACTTTATTATTGAATTTCTATAGACACTAGTCCTTTGAAGCATGTTAGATTTCCCAAGGGCCACATGTCTTGCAGAAAAGGATAATAGGGGAATTGAGAAATTCAGTATGATGATAGCTAATTTTGTGGCTGTGCCAATATTTTATCTAATTTAAGAATTTTAGCTATTTATTGAATTATTTATAGATAAAGGAACCATTGATGATATCCATTTATCATCAATATTGTGTTCAAAATTGACTACCAGTAGGAAGCAAATAACTGCTAATTCACTTAGAATATTTAAAATTAATGAGCTGATAGTTGAACAAATTATAGAACCTCCAAGAAGTGTAAATGTAGATTCAGAAATTTCACTTTGGGTTTTAATACTGATAATTACATATTTAACACGAGAGACAATGTTTTTTTTGTAAAAAGATCAGTTATGTTCATGAGTTAAATATATTAAAGTGGTATTTTCAGCTTCCAGAAACTACTGAATACAAAGAATGACTTATCCTGAGTATTATTGCAGGATTGCTCTGAATTCCATGTGTACAACTCTAACTTGGAGTTCCTTTAGTGTGAAGAATGATTCAGTTATCATTTAAAGGAAACAGAAGTTACTTAATTAAGATGGATGTGTTTCCTGGGGGTGATAGCTTCTTGGATATCAGTACATTATGGCCAGAATGACAAGGCATTTTAATGACAGATATATTGGCAACTCCGTATATGAAGAGTAAGAAAAAGTGGATTATATAATAATGAGCACATAATGGGTGCAAGAATAATGAAAATGTATGCAATGTACAAAGTGTGCCATGTTTAGGAAAGAAAAATGAAGAAAATAATGCTTAAGCAATGTATGAAAGCAAGACCATGTCTTATTTGTAAAAATAAATCCATAAATATTTATTGTTCCCAGTCAGGTTTAATTCATAGATTGGAGAGCAAATATAGATAAGTGTCATTCAGTCATTCAAAATAATTATTTTATACTTATTGTGCACGTGTGCATGTTTGTGTAAGCATGTGTGCTTGCCAAATATTGAGTTCAGTGCTAAAGATACAAACAGTTCTTATTCCTATTGATTACTTTTTCTTCTTCCTGTCTTGGTAAAACAAACTCCATTCACAGGACCTTTGTTGTGAACATGTAGTTTCATAATTTATTACCTAAAGTCAGAAGGAGACATGATAGATTTCCTTTGGCTAGCAGTTTAGAAATACTAAAGCATGGATTCATATATTACTAGTATATTTATAGTGTTGACTTCTATAAAAAATTAATAGCCCATACTTATACAAATTTCTTTACTATATCATTGTAAAGGAGGGGGGGAAATGATTTTATGCTGGAGGAAAATTTGATTGATGCATGGTCAGTAAATTTTGGGTGAGAACCTTTAAAAATCTTGTACCTCTCATATTTTAATCACAAATCCTTTTAAAAATATATTTGTGATACAAAAACAAGTATTAATGAAATTTAAATGTTCTGTAAAGCAGCAGTCATGTGCAAATTATATGATATTTCTTTTTTGGAGGGAAAGGAGAAATGGAGTAGAAGTAGAAAGTGAAAGCCTTCAGAATGAGGTGTCAATACGCCCCAGTCAAAGGAGAGAAAGAACGAAGGAGAAGGAGACCTGGCCAGAGTGGCCCCAGAGCATAGTGCAGCTCTAAGGAAGACTGAACTAGGTTAATAGGGAATCCCAGAGTAAAGATTACCCATGGGAGGAATCCCACATTGGGCAGGAATAGCCTGGTTCTGTTACCCTTACACATGTCAATCATAAACTGGGAGCACCCTGGGAAGTGAAATTTTAGTGTAGATACTGAACTGGAAACTGAAGTTAAAACAACAGGAAACTGTCAGCTAAGGACAATTTTCAATACAAGACCTCTCTTAAAAGGGATGTCTGAGTAGTTCGGTCTGGCTAAATATTCTCTTTCTCTGATAGAGCAGACTTCATTTCATTTGAAGTTTTCATATGAGGATTCATTGATCTGGCATATTTGGATTTTCACTGGACAGAGACCATTTTTCCTTGTTAATACCTATTTGTTTTTTCCCCCACTTTAAATTTTTTTATTGTAAATATAACATATATACAAAGGAAAGAAAGAAAAAGCAATGATTTTCTAATACTTCAACAAGTAGGTACAGAACAGATTTCAGAGTTTATTTTGGGTTACCAGTCCACTCTTTCAGATTTCTCTTTCTAGATACTCCAAAACACAGGAGACTAGAATAAATGTTATGCATGTGTGAAAAATAACATATATACAAAAAAGCAAGAAATTTCAAAGCATATCACAGTAATTAGCTGTACATCAGATTTCAGAGATTAGTATGGGCTACAATTCCACAATGTTCAGTTTTTACTTCTAACTTCTCTAAGATACCAAAGACTAATAGAAATATCAATATAATGATTCAGCAATCATACTCGTTTCTTAAACCTAACATTTTCTGTAGAGCTCCACTATCACTTTTAATTTTTCTCCCACTCTTTAGAAGTATTTGGGATATGCTCATTCTAACTTTTTCATGTTGGAAGGGGCTGTAGATAATATTGGATAGGGAGACGGAGCTGGTTGATGTCCAGGAGAGGCTGATTTCTCTGCATTTCAGAACTTGTCCAAGGATCCATCTGGTGGTTATAGGTTTTTGGAAAGCTACCCTAATGCATGGAAACTTTTTAGAATGTTTTATAATGCCCTATGCATTCTTTAGGATTGGCTGGAATGGGTTTAGTTGGGGTTTGGCAAGTTATGGTGTATAGCAATGTCTAACTGAAGCTTACATATGGGTGACGACCAGAGTAGCCTCTCAACTCTATTTAACCTCTCTCAGACCCTGATACCTTATTTGTTACATTTCTTTTCCCCCTGTTGGTCAGGATGGCATTGTTAATCCCAGCATTCCAGGGTCAGACTCTACTACCCGGGAGACTTTCACCCCTGGATATCATGACCCATGTAGGGGGGAGGACAAAGGTTTCACTTGCAGAGTTGGACTTAGAGAGAGAGAGAGTCCACATCTGAGCAACAGAAGAGCTCCTCCAGAAGTGACTCTTAAGCATGCCTATAGGTAAGCTAAGCTTCTCCGTTGTGCACATAAACTTCACAAGAGCAAGCCTCAGGATCAAGAGCTTGGCCTATTGATTTGGGTGTCTCTAAAGTTTGACACAGTATCAGGGATTTCCCTGGGGATAAAGTTTAATAGTTCCATACTTTTTCCCATCTCTCAAGGGGCTTTGCCAATACTTTTTGATTATCTGTTTAATGTACTCTGGGACATATCTAGGCATCACATTAAGCTATACAGGAATAAGGTCCTCATTCTTATTCTAGTCTCCCTGTGTTTGGATTGTTTAAATGATTAATCTAGACAGTTTGAATTAGATTATGTGCTACAGAAAATTTAGGGTCTGGACAAAATAAGCCTTTCTTTCTTTGGTCTTAGAGAGTAGATGAGCTTCTAAAACATAGACAGTGTCTTCCTTACTCCTGTGTTCTGAATTACTTTAATCCCAACCTGATTGGCCTCCTTCTTATCTTTAAAATCCAGGTTATACAAAAATAAAACAGCCTCTCAAAATCCAGAAATAATAATTATCACTCTGGACTAAGTAACTGCTGTAACAGTTTACAATCTAGGCGTCTGTTTTCTTATAAGTATTTTCTAATTGAAACCATACAAAAATTTCTCATTTGTTTCTGGCTTATTTTGCCTCACCAAATGTCCCACAAGTTCATTCGCAATGCTGCATGCCTCACAACTTCGTGCCTTTTTGTACCAGCACCATATTCAATATATGTATATACTATGATTTGCCAATCTACTTCTCACATCCTTCAGCCACCCCATTAATTAACATCATGTATAATGTCCAAAGTCAACAGTTCATTTACAGTCTCAATTTTAGATAATTTAATTGTTCCCAAGAGAAAAATAACTGATAAACACACCCTCACCAAATAGAAAATCTAAACCTTCCCTTAACTCTTGTCCTTCCCCCCAATATTTACCCCTGGTGTTGCTGTGGTACTGTTGATGTTTTCCTGTTACACATAGCCCATAGCATGCAATAGTAGTTTTCCTCCTATACCTCAAACTTATACATTCTTTGCACAAGATTCATACCTTTGAAGTAGTTCTTGCAAGAACTTATTTATATTTGTAGTATAAATCAGTGGGACATATGGGTCCATACAATGCCTTTCAATCATGTTCACCTTCAGTATGGTAGTATTACTTATAGACCCATTAGTGGCCTTCCTTCAATTCTGTCTACTCCCTTACATTTGAATTCCCCATTAGCTAACTGTTCACCTATCACTAGATTTCTTGTATCTCTAGGGCCCTTATCTTCTATATTATAAGCCTCTCATTTTACCTTTATCATGGTCATAAAATGGAATCATACAGTATCTATCCTTTTCTGTCTGGCTTACCTCCCTCAGCATTATGTTCTCAAGGCTCATCTAACTTAACATGTGCTTCAGGATGTTATTTCATCTTACTGCTGCATAATATTCCATCATATGTATATACCACATTTTGTTAATCCACTCGTCTGTTGATGAACATTTGGATTGTTTCCCTCTTTTGGTGATTGTGAATAATGCTGTTATAAACATTGATGTGCAAATGTCTATTTGTCTCACTGCTTTCCACTCTTAGGGGGTATTCCAAATAGTAGTATTGTCATGTCATAGGGCAACTCAATATTTAGTTTTCTGAGGAAATGCAAGACTGTATTCCATAGTGGCTGTACCATTGTACATTCCCACCAGCAGTGCATAGAAGTGTCCAATTTCCCCACATCTTCTCCCATATTTGTAATTTCCTGTTTGTTTTAGAACGGCCATTCTTATAGGTGTGAGGTAGTACCCCATTATGGTCTTGCTTGCATTTCCCATATACCTAATGAAAATGATATATCTTCATGTGCTTTTTAGCCATCTCTATTGTACTAAAACTTATAGTACAATGTTGAATAATAGTGGTGACGGAGGATATCCTTGACTAGTTCTTGATTTTAGGGGGAAAGCTTTCAGTTTCTTTCTATTGAATATGATGCTGCATATCAGTTTGCTATATATATGCCCTTTATCATATTGATGAGGTTACCTTTGGTTATTACCTTTGATGTGCTTTTATCAGAAAAAGATGTGCAATTTTGTTGAATGTTTTTTTCAGCATCAATCAAATTGATCATGTGATTTTTTTCCTTTCAATTTGTCAATGTGTTATATTACATTAATTGATTTTCTTGTGTTGAACTAACTTTAGTTATGGTTGTGTGCTTGGATTCAATTTGCTAGTCTTTTGTTGAGGATTTTTGTATCTATGTTCATTAGGGATATTGACCTGTAGTCTTCCTTTCTTACAGCATCATTATCCGATTTTGGCATTAAAATGATGTCAACTCCATAAAATGAGTTAGGTAGTGTTCCTTTTCCCTCGATTTTTTGGAAAAGTTTGAACAAGATTGCTGTTAGTTCTTTTTGGAATGTTTGATAAAATTCTCCTGTGAAACCATCTGACCATGGGATTTTCTTTGTAGGAAGATTTTTGGTGACTGATTGAACCTCTTTACTTGTGATTTTTTTGTTGAGATCTTCTATTTCTCTTGATTCTGTGTAGTTTTGCATGTTTCCAGGAATTTGTCCATTTCATGTAAGTTGTCTAGATTTTTGGCATGCAGTTGTTCATAGTATACTCTTATAATTTTTTTTATTTCTTCAATGTCTCTGATAATGACCCCCTCTCATTTCTGATTTCTAAAATTTGGATCTTCTCTCTTTTTTCTTTGCAACCTTGCTAGCGGCTACCATCGATTTGTAGCCTAGTGGAAAATGGCTAGTGGAAAACCATCGATTTTATTGGTTTTCTCAAAGAACCAGGTTTTGATTTCATCAATTCTTTCTCTTGTTCTTTTGCTCTCCCATTCATTTGACTCTGCTTTAATCATTGTTGTTTCTCTTCTTATATTTGCTTTGGGGTTAGTTTGCTGTTCTTTCTCAGGTTCCTCCAGGTGAGCAGTTAAGTCCTCGATTTTTGCATTTTCTTCTTCTTCAATACAGACATTTAGGGCAATAAATTTCCCTCTCAGCATAGCCTTTGCTGCATCCCATAAGGTCTGATATGTTGTATTATCATTTTCATTCATCTCAACATAGCCACCAATTTTTCTAGCAACTTCTTCTTTGACCCACTCGTTGTTTAAGAGCATGTTATTTAATTGCCCTATATTTGTGCAAGCACTTATTCCTTGGTGTTACTGATTTCCAGCTCCATTACATTAGAATCAGAGAAAGGGCTTTTAAGAATTTCAATTGTTTTAAATTTATAAAGACCCATTTGTGCTCCAGCGTATACTCTATCCCAGAGAATGTTTCAAAAGCACTAGAGGAGAATGTATATCCTTGTGTTTTGAGCTGTAACAATCCATATATGTCTGGTAGGTCTAATTCAGTTATCAAATTGTTTAACTTCTCTATTTCCTTATTAATCCATTGTCCAGTTACTCTATCTCTAGAGAAGAGTGGTGTATTAAGGTCTCCAGGTATTATTGATGCAACATCTATTTCTCCATTCTGTTTTTCCTAATGTATATCTCATATACTTTGGAGCTTCCTGGTTGGGAACATAATCATTTATGATTGTTATTTCTTCTTGGTGAATTTTTCCTTTCATGAATATATAATGTGTTTCTTTGTCTCCCATCATCATCTTTACATTTAAACTCTACTTTGTCTGATATTATTATTGCTTCTCCTGCTTTCTTTTGATTACAGCTTGCATAGAACATCTTTTTCCATCTTTTCACTTTCAATATATTTACATCCTTATGTCTAAGATGGTTCTCTTGTAAGCAGCATATAGCTGGGGTTATATTTTTTAATCTATTCTGCCAATCTGTATTTTTTAATTCGTAAGTTTGGGCCATTAACATTCAAAGTTATTACTGTAAAGGCATTTTTTATCTATATTACTATAGTTCCATTACATTGTGATCAGAGAAAACATTTTGAGTAATTTCAATGTTTTTAAATTTATAAAGATGCATTTTGTCTATCAATAGATAATATGATATAATAGTGGGAGACTTCAATATGTCACTCTTCTCTACAAATAGAACAACCAGACAGAGGATCAACAAGGAAATAGAGAACTTAACAATTTGATAAATTAATTAGGCCTAACAGACATATGTAGAGTGTTATACCCTAAAATATCAGGATATACATTTTTCTCTAGGACTCATGGAACATTCTTCATGATAGATTATATGCTAGGGCACAAAACAGGTCTTTATAAATTAAAAAAAATGAACCCATTCAAATCATTTTTCTCTCATGATAATGGAATGAAACTGGAAGTCAACAAAGCCATAGAACCAGAAATGTATGGAGATTAAATAATGCACATTTAAACTATCATTGGATCAAAGAAGAAATTACTAGATAAATAACTGAATTTCTGAAGGTGAATGAAAATGAGAATTCAAAGCACCAGAATTTATGGGATGTGGCAAAAGCTGTGCTGAGATGGAAGTTTATGTCCTAAATGTCTATATTTAAAAAAAGGAAAGAGGAAAAATCGAGGAGTTAACTGTTCATCTAGAAGAACTTGAGAAAGAACAGCTAGCTAACACCTATACAAATAAAAGACAAGAAATAACAAAGATTAAAGCAGAAATAAATGAATTGGAAAACAAAAATAAATAGAATCAATGAAATGAAAAATTGGTTCTTCAAGAAAATCAATAAAATTGATGGATTGGTAGCTAAACTGACAAAGAGAAAGTGTGAGGATGTAAATAAACAAAATTAGAAAAGAAAAATGGTTGTTTGCACAGACACTGAAGAAAGAAAAAAAAATCACAAGAGGTTACTATGAACAGCTATATGCCAACAAACTAGACAGCTTAGATGAAATGGACAAATTTCTTAAGACAAATGAACAAGCTACATTGATTTGAGAAGAAATAGATTTCAACAAACCAATAACAAGTAAAGAGATTCAATCAGTCATCAAAAATCTTCCTACAAATAAAAGCCCAGGGTCAGAAGGCTTCACAGAGGAACTTTATAAAACATTGCAAAAAGAACTAACACCAATCCTGCTCAAATTCTTCCAAAAATTTGAGGAAACTTTAATCTCTCCCTCAGTTTTGAGGGACAATTTGGCTGGGTACAGAGTTCTCGTCTGGAAGTCTTTCTCTTTCAAGATCTTAAATATATCATACCACTGCCTCCTCACTTCCATAGTGCCAGTTGAGTAGTCTAAACTCAATTTTATGTAGTAACCCTTGTATGAAGTAGATTGTTTTTATCTTTTCACTTTCAGTATTTTCTGCTGCTCTTCAATATTTGATGGACAGATTAGTATGTGTCTTAGGGAAGGCCTATTTGGATTTATTGTATTTGGAGTTCTTTTGATTTGCATATTTATGTCTTTCATAAGAGTTGGGAAGTTTTTCCCATATGCCTTCAATTAATGTTCCTAACTCTCTACTCTTCTCTTCTCCTTCTGGGACACCAAGGTGGAAGGATATAAAATTAACGCACAAAAATCAGTTACATTTCTATACACATGCAAGAACCTAACAGAGGAGTCAGTTAATGAAAAAAAATCTATTCAAAATAACAACTAAAAGAACCAAGTACCTAAGAATGAACTTAACTAGGAATGTAAAGGACTTGTACACATAAAACTACATAACATTGTGAAAAGAAATCAAAGGAGTTCTAAATAGATGGAAAGACATTCCTTCCTCATGGATAAGAAGGTTAAATATAGTTAAGATGCCAATTCTACCCAAATTCATCTACAGATTCAGCATAGAACCAATCAAAAGTTCAAAAACTTACTTTGAAGACTTGGGAAAGCTAGTTACCAAATTTGTTGGGAAAGAAAAGAGACCCTGAGTAACATCCTGAAAAAGAAGAACAAAATGGGAGGATTAACACTTCCTGACTTTAAAATTTACTATAAAGTCACAGTGGTCAAAACAGCATAGTACTGGCACAAAGATAGAAGTATTGGCCAATGAAATTGAATTGAGAATGCAGAAAGAGACAACCAAATTTATAGTGAACTGATTTTTTTCCAGGGCCCCCAAATCCACTGAACTGGAACAAAATAGTTTTTTCAATAAATGGGCATGGGAGAACTGGATATCAATAGCCAAAAGAATAAAAGAGGGCCTCTATCTTACACTCTATACAAAATAAATTAATTAAAAGTGGATCAAACAACTAAATTTAATAACTAGCACCATAAAGCTTCTAGAAGAAAATGTAGGGAAACATCTTCAAGGCCTAGTAATAGGAGTCAGCTTCTAATTTTTCTACCCAAAGCACAAGCATCAAAAGGAAAAAAATAGATAAATGGGAGCTCCTCAAAATAAAATGCTTTTGCACCTCAAAAGACTTTATTAAAAAGATGAAGAGATGGGAGAAAATATTTGGAAATCACACATTGGGGACATAAAGATATCCCAGATACATGAAGAAATTTTACAACTCAACAACAAAAGAACAAACAACCCAATTATAAAATGGGCTAATGATATGAATAGGCATTTTTCTGAAGAGCAAATACAGATGGCTCAAAAGCACATGAAGAGGGTGGGCCACCACAGCTCAGCAGGCAGAGTTCTCACCTGCCATGCTGGAAACCTAGGTTCAATTCGTGGTGCCTGCCCATATAATAATTGAAAAAAAGTTCATGAAGAAATGCTCATTTTCATTAACTATAAAGGAAATGCAGGCCAAGACTACAATGAGATACCACCTTAAACCTGTAAGAATGTCTGCTATTAAAAATAGAGGAAACTGAAAATATTAGAGAGGAAATGAAGAAATTGGGACACTTATGTGCTGTTGGGGAGAATGTATAATGGTAGAACTGCTATGGAAGACAGTTTGGCAACTCCTTAGGAAATTAAATATCAAATTGCCTTATGACCTACCAATAGCACTCTTTGGTATATACATGCAATGGAATATTATGCAGCAGTAAGATGAAATGGCATCCTGACACACATGACAAGAGTGATGAGCCTTGAGAGCAATTATTTTGTGGTCTCCTTAAGGAAATGATTATAAGAAAACAGGTTCCATAATACAGAATTAAATAAGTCAGACACAAAAGTATAGATGTTTTATGATTCCTCTTTTATTACCATGGTAAAGGTAAAATCAGAGTCTTATAATACAGAATATATGGGATTTAGAGATACGTAGAAGCTACAGATGGGTGAGCAATTAGTTAATCAGGTTGAACTCAAATGTAAGGGAGAAGATGGAAGTGAAGGAAGTTCTCTAGTGCATCCATAAATAATATTACCGTATTGAAATTGAACATGATTGAAAAAGTTTATATAGGCCTATGTGTCCCACTGATTAACACTAGAAATATAAATATGTTCTTGTAAGTACTACTTCAAAGGTATTATTCAAATACAAAGAATGTTTAAGTTCAAAGCATGGGGGAAAGCTGCTATTACATGCTATGGGCTATGTTTAACAGGAAAACATCAGCAGTACCACAGCACCACCAGGGATAAATAATGCAGGGAGGAACAAGAGTTAAGGGAAGTTTAGAGTTCCAATTTGGTGAGGGTGTGTCATTAGTTATCCTTCTCTTGGGAATAATGAAATTATCTGAAATTGAGAGTGTCAATGGACTGTAGACTGTGGGCTTTATATACGATGCCTAATGAATGCAGTTGTCTGAAGAATGCGCTGACTGAGAATTGAATTGGCAAATGATGGTGTATACATATGATACAACATACATTCGATTATGTTGAAGAGTTTGAGGAGAGTTGGTACTAATTCTTTCTGGAATGTTTGATAGAATTCACAAGTGAAGCCGTCTGGTCCTGGACTTTTCTTTTTAGGGAGCTTTTGAATGACTAATTCAATCTCTTTACCTGTGATTGATTTGTTGAGGTCATCTATTTCTTCTTGAGTCAAAGTTGGTTGTTCATGTCTTTCCAGGAACCCGTCCATTTCATCTAAATTGTTGTATTTATTAGCGTAAGGTTGTTCATAGTGTCCTGTTATTACCTCCTTTATTTCTGTGAGGTCAATAGTTATGTCTCCTCTTCCATTTCTGATCTTATTTATTTGCATCCTCTCCTTCTTTTTGTCAATCTTGCTAAGGGCCCATCAATCTTATTGATTTTCTCATAGAACCAACTTCTGGGCTTATTGATTTTCTCTATTGTTTTCAATTTCATTTATTTCTGCTCTAATCTTTGTTATTTCTTTCCTTTTGCTTGCTTTGGGATTAGTTTGCTGTTCTTTCTCCAGTTGTTCCAAGTGGACGGTTAATTCCTGCATTTTTGCCTTTTCTTCTTTTCTGATAAAGGCATTTAGGGCAATGAATTTCCCTCTTAGCACTGCCTTTGCTGCGTCGCATAAGTTTTGATATGTTGTGTCTTCATTTTCATTTGCCTCTAGGTATTTACTAATTTCTCTTGCAATTTCTTCTTTGACCCACTTGTTGTTTAAGAGTGTGTTGTTGAGCCTCCATGTATTTGTGAATTTTCTGGCACTCTGCCTATTATTGATTTCCAACTTCATTTCTTTATGATCCGAGAAAGTGTTGTGTATGATTTCAATCTTTTTAAATTTGTTAAGACTTGCTTTGTGACCCAGCATATGGTCTATCTTTGAGAATGATCCATGAGCACTTGAAAAAAGGTGTATCCTGCTGTTGTGGGATGTAATGTCCTATAAATGTCTGTTAAGTCAAGCTCATTTATAGTAATATTCAGATTCTCTATTTCTTTATTGATCCTCTGTGTAGATGTTCTGTCCATTGATGAGAGTGGTGAATTGAAGTCTCCAACTATTATGGTAGATGTGTCTATTTCCCTTTTCAGTGTTTGCAGTGTATTCGTCACATATTTTGGGGCATTCTGGTTTGGTGAATAAATATTTATGATTGTTATGTCTTCTTGTTTAATTGTTCCTTTTATTAGTATATAGTGTCCTTCTTTGTCTCTTTTAACTGTTTTACATTTGAAGTCTAATTTGTTGGATATTAGTATAGCCACTCCTGCTCTTTTCTGGTTGTTATTTGCATGAAATATCTTTTCCTAACCTTTCACTTTCAACCTATATTTATCTTTGGGTCTAAGATGTGTTTCCTGTAGACAGCATATAGAAGGATCCTGTTTTTTCATCCATTCTGCCAATCTATGTCTTTTGATTGGGGAATTCAATCCATTAACATTTAGAGTTATTACTGTTTGGATAATATTTTCCTCTACCATTTTGCCTTTTGTATTATATATATCATATCTGACTTTCCTTCTTTCTACACTCTTCTCCATTCCTCTCTCTTCTGTCTTTTTGTATCTGACTCTAGTGCTCCCTTTAGTATTTCTTGCAGAGCTGGTCTCTTGGTCACAAATTCTCTGAGTGACTTTTTGTCTGAGAATGTTTTAATTTCGCCCTCATTTTTGGAGGACAATTTTTCTGGATATAGGAGTCTTGGTTGGTAGTTTTTCTCTTTTAGTAACTTAAATATATCATCCCACTGTCTTCTAGCTTCCATGGTTTCTGCTGAGAAATCTACACATAGTCTTATTGGGTTTCCCTTGTATGTGATGGATTGTTTCTCTCTCACTGCTTTCAAGATCCTCTCTTTCTCTTTGACCTCTGACATTCTAACAGTAAGTGTCTTGGGGAACGCCTATTTGGGTCTAATCTCTTTGGGGTGCACTGCACTTCTTGGATCTGTAATTTTAGGTCTTTCCTAAGAGTTGGGAAATTTTCAGTGATAATTTCTTCCATTAGTTTTTCTCCTCCTTTTCCCTTCTCTTCTCCTTCTGGGACACCGACAACATGTATATTTGTGCGGTTCACATTGTGCTTGAGTTCCCTGATACCCTGTTCAAATTTTTCCATTCTTTTCTGGATAGTTTCTGTTTCTTTTTGGAATTCAGATGTTCCATCCTCCAAATCACTAATTCTATCTTCTGTCTCTTTAAATCTGTCATTGTAGGTATCCATTGTTTTTTCCATCTTTTCTACTTTATCCTTCACTTCCATAAGCTCTGTGATTTGTTTTTTCAGTTTTTCTATTTCTTCTTTTTGATCAGCCCATGTCTTCTTCATGTCCTCCTTCAATTTATCAATTTCGTTTTTGAAGCGGTTTTCCATTTCTGTTCGTATATTCAGCATTAGTTGTTTCAGCTCCTGTATCTCATTTGAACTATTGGTTTGTTCCTTTGACTGGGCCATATTTTCAATTTTCAATCTTCTGCTGGCATCTGGGCATTTAGTCAGATTTCCCTGGGTGTTGGACCCCACAGGTTGAAAGATTTTTCTGTGAAATCTCTGGGTTCTGTTTTTCTTATCCTGCCCAGTAGGTGGCGCTGGTGGCACACGTTTGTCTACGGGTTCCACCAGTGAAAGTTGCTATGGGTCCTTTAACTCTGGAAAATTCTCGCCGTAGGGGAGGTTTGGCAGCCGAAGCATCTTGGAAGAGTGCCAGTCAGCCCGGGGTTCCAAACGTGGGGAGGGTCGCTGGCCGCCGCAGCATGGGAGAGCGTCCAGCTGAATTACCTAATCAGCCCGGGGTGCCAAGCGTGGCAGGAGGGTGCCAACTGTCGCAGCCTGGGAGAGTGCACTGTTCCCAGCCGGACCGGGGAGTCACATGTTTGGAAGGGACCCCTGGGTCACTGTTCTCCGCAGTCTGGGGATTTCTGACCCAACTCTCTCAGTTGGTCCAGGGGGCCTCTTGTGGTGGGGGCACCAGCCACTGTGGCCCAAGGGGACCGCCTGTTCAATTCTGCCAGCTGGCCTGGGAAGGAGGAAGGGAGGGACTCCAGCCACTTGCCGTCCCACCCAGGAAAGCCCATGCCCCTCGGTGATCTCACCAGAGCTGGTTCTCCTAGACAGTCAGTCATTCCAGGATGGGGTACACCATCCCTTTGATCTCTGTCGTGGCTCCGGGAGCTGCTCTGTATTGTCTCCACTCCCCCAGTAGCTGTTCTGGAGGAGGAAAGGTGAGGGTGGCAAGGCTGTCGAGGCCAGTGGTGGAGGAGCCGGTGAAGGTGGAAGAGGGGAGAGGAGTGCGGGCAGGTTGGCCGCTGTGGGACGTGGGCACCACGCGGCAGGCCGGCGGACAAAGAGGGCAGAGTTGATTCTTCTTGAAGAGATTTCTCTGAATTGCTATATTATAAACATTTTTTTTGTTTTCCTTTACCTAAATTTACTCTGAACAAAACTTCTAGTATTCATTTCTTCTCTAGGCCTTGGGGATTACAAGAGAGTATTCCCCAGATAAATATACTGAGAACTATTAGGTCACTGAGGCTTCAAGTGGACACTGAGAACTGATGTTAGTGCTGGAGCAAGAATTATTTCCCTTAGCTATATCCAAATAATTACAAGAGAGTATCAGAATGGAAACATTTTTTAAGTGATCCAGGCATGGCTATTCACTAAGCATAGCTGAAGTATATAAGCATCTGAGCATAGCTGAAGCATTTCTTTCTGATATCTTTTTATCCTCTTCCTTTTTAAGTCAGGTAAGTGGATAAGTTGAAACTGAAATTGGTCATTTACGAAAGTGACAGTAATATAAGGTTTTCTCTCTTCTTCAATTGTACAGACATTTACTGAAAACCTTCTTGTTTTAACTTTTGGCATAGGAAAGTAAGAACGTATGACTTCAGATCCCATACATTGTTTTATATATCTAGGTTGTATCCTGATTCATGGGGGACAATCTATGTCTGGTTATATTGTGCTCTAGGAGGAAGTAGAGAGACATGTACTACTGATTATCAAGTGCACTCATTGGTCTTTGCCTTCAAGGTTTTCAAACACTCATTAAGTCTACAGCTTTATGTTTTCTTTTACTTCCACCCATTTGATTTCGATGATTTCTCCAGCTTGTTAGTACGATTTTTGTTTAAGGCATTTTCAAATTAGTACTTCAGTTTCTGCACCAGGCTTGACATTATTAATGTCAGAAAGACAGTTTAAATGTGATTCAAGAGCTATTCTGGATTTCAAGATTGGTGGATGATGAGTATTGTAATGCATGAAGGAATTAAAAGGAATAATACAATGATTTTGCAAGTTTAGCAAATAGTCCTCCAGAAATAAAAAAAAAATGATTTAGCATGAATCTCACTTGAAAGAAATATGTTTTTAGATGAATAGATCACACTTCATGTGTCAACAGCCTCATTTTCCAGTGTTACAGAATGGCATTTGTATTAGGAAGTAAAATAAGAATTATACTTGTTGTGAAAAGATCAGAAAGTCAATGGGGTATATGCTCTAAGAAAAACTTTGGGGAAAACTTGGATGTTTATATAAACAAACATGTAGCTGATAAGGAATGGAAGAAACCCCTCCAAGACAGTGAGATTTCTGCATGGACTATCAGTAACAAGGCCCAAGAGTCCAACCCCATTCTCTTTTCCCCCTAAACCCCCAAGACATAAGAAATTATTCAGTGGACCCTGAGGGCAGTTGCCTTAGCAGAGTGTGTCTCAACAGCTCTACACACAGTTACATCTCTTTGTTTTCTAATTTATCATTGTACATGATTCAATGAGAAATAACTATTAGCTGCTATCTGTTATTCAAAAGAATTTTTTAAAAGATACATGTATTCTTCAAAAGCAAATTTTGGATTCATATTGTGCTTTAGGATGAAACTTCCTTAAAATTTTGGATTTTCTTTTTTTGGCTTTGGACTAAGTGACCGGCATATTGTGATGGGCTCATTCACCTTGCTAATCTAAACTAATTTTTGACAAATTTAATTAGCCATTCTATGGACAGACATAAGTGAAAAAATATACAATTAGTTAACCATTCCATCATCCATTGATCAGTTTGTTAAACATTTACTATTTCTCAGAATCTATGAATAAAATATTTCTGTCTTCATGCAGCTCATAAACTCAGTAGGACAGATAGTGCATTCAAATGCCAGTTGCAAAGTAGTATCATAAGTATTATGATACTTTTTGGCACAATATACATGAGAAGATATAAAAATAAAGGTCAAATAAATACTGAAAAAAAGAAGCTGTCTTTGAAGAATTAATGCATGATATCTGACATAAAATTAAAGGTATTCAGCAGAACATAAGGAATTCACACTTTTGTTAAATTATATAAAAGAAACCAAAAAACTCCATGTAAGCAAAAAGATATCTCTGGATTACCCACTTAGAATTTGGACTTTTGTGGTGTAGGGGAGAAGCAAGATATGAGACTAGAGAAATAGAGGACAGATTACTTATGCATATTAAGGAGTGTGAACTTTTGTTTTGAATTTGTAGAGATCAAGAGAGTTTAAAGAGAGTTGTCACTAAAATCATTACTCTCAAAAAGACTACCTGCCTTCTCTTCTCTCTTTGAATTTATCAATTGCTTACTCTATTTTTCTTTTCTCCCATTTTTATGTATCTGTCTCTTCTCTCCTTTTTCCTCTATTTTTTACCAACCCTGTCCTTAATCAACTGTGAAATATATCAATCATTTTTTATATAAAACAACAAAAAAGATGGTAATAAAAAATATGAAGACTGTACCTTCAGGTATACACCTTCTGGGAATTGTTTCTATTCTGGTACTTTTGATTTTTGTTTAAATAAGAGTAATTCTCCTCCTACTACATCATCCTTTCATTTTCTTCAAGCATGTGTGGTATTTTTTAATGTAACATGCTGTCCATCTTGAATATATACTTTTTATATGAAAATACATATATTTTATTAATAAATGTTGGTTTTTAAAATGCACTAAAATTCAAAAATAATAACTTTCTCGGGTTTAAATTACCTGTTATCATGTTTTACTAGATTAATAATTCTCAAAAGTTTGGACATTTTCTTTATGGTGTTTTTATATATATATACACACACACACCAAATCATACTACTGGTTCCATTTTGGAAATGTTGTTTTTTACTTCAGATCTGTGGTACATTCCCTTAAAATTACTTTTCTTTGTTCCTTCCACAGATAACACAAATCCAATGAAAGAAGAAAATTATTCTGAGATCTCCGAATTTGAGTTCTTGGGACTTTCTTCCTATAGACCAATGCAGCATTTACTCCTTGCCTTATCTACTATATTATATGTATCAATTGTCCTAGGAAACCTCCTTGTTGGGTTTACAATGACTTTAGATCCTTATTTACATACCCCCATGTACTTCTTCTTAGCTAATCTCTCATTTATTGATTTGTGTTTTTCTACTTTAGCAGTTCTGAAGATGATTTATAACTTGTACTCTGGGCACAGAACCATATCATTCCAGGGGTGTGTCCTGCAGATATTTGTCCTTCATGTCCTGGGTGGATCTGAGATGGTACTGCTCATAGCCATGGCTTTGGTCCGTTATGTGGCCATCTGTAAGTCCCTCCACTATCTGACCATCATGAACCCACAGATGTGCATTTTGCTTTTATCTGGTGCTTGGCTTATTGGTCTCATTCACTCCATGGCACAATTAGCTTTTGTTGTTCATTTGCCTTTTTGTGGCCCCAATGAGATAGACAGCTTTTACTGTGATCTTCCATGGTTTATCAAACTTGCCTGCACAGACAACTGCACCCTGGAGTTCATGGTCACTGCCAATAGTGGGTTCATTTCCATGGGCACCTTCTTCTTATTGATTATCTCCTACATCTTCATCCTGCTCAGTGTATGGAAATGCTCTTCAGCAAGTTTGTCTAAGGCCTTCTCTACTCTGTCAGCTCACATCACTGTAGTGGTTTTGTTCCTTGGACCCTGCCTCTTTGTCTATGTGTGGCCATTTCCTACAGTGCCAGTAGATAAGTTTCTTGTTATTTTGGACTTTATGATCACACCTATTCTGAATCCTACCATTTATACATTAAGGAACAAGGACATTAAGATGGCAATGAAGGGACTGAGTACTCAATTCATGAGCTTGAAGAACATCTCCTAAGTAATTTTGTTACTTGTTGCATGTCCGAACCACTTCAAGTAGGACAATTTCTTAAATAACTATACAAAAATAGGAGTTTACCCCAGACAGTCAACGTTCTTGAAATATAGACCATGTTACTGAAATAAGTGTGGTAATAGTTGTACTTTGGGGAAGTCACCAATCTTTTATAATTTCATAGGAAGTGAATCATGATTTATATGTTTAGATAGTTTAATTGTCCATTTATGGAATATTTTAATGTACTTAGGAGTTTAAATTCTTAGAGAACATTTTATTTTTGTGGTTTTGATTTTCAAATATCATGGAATCCCTCACAATTTTAGAACTCCAGACAAAATTATTTCAGTCACAAAATAATATTGGCGGCAGACCACTGTGTCTCAGCAGGCAGAGTTCTCACCTGTCATGCCGGAGACCCCGTTCATTTTCTGGTACCTGCCCATGCGAAAAAAAAGACAAAAACAATATTGTATGTTGATAGATTACTCATTTTGTAGGTTAGAAAACTCTATCATAAAGAAAAGTAAATTAACTTTTGATTTTGACTTCAAGCCAATATAGCTTCATGCTCCATGTTATTTTAGGTTTCATGTCCATTGCCTTATGACCTACATTGGAAGATTTTTTAATCAATAATTGCAAAAGAATGACTTTTGCTGGTTTAAATATTTTTTGTCAAATTTCAAAAGTTTCCAATTTTCAAACTAGGTTGTTTAATATTAGCTTGCACAAGTTTATCACATTAACATTCTAAAAACTTTTTGGCAGCTGCACTCAATTCCCCATAGTTGTTCATGTAAATAGATTAAATGTGTAGATTCTATACCTTTTGAATCTGATGTAAATATGGTGCCAGATGTCAGAAAACCTGTATTAAAATTAATTAATTTTGAAGTACTGTACTCAAATAAAAATTAGCTGAAGTTTATTTACAGAGAGTTCTGCAGAAAGACTTAAATACCCAGAACTCTCACTAAAAATCCTTAAAATCTATTTATCAAATTGTCAGGATAGTTTAGGCCTAGGGCCTTGTGCCCATGAAAAGTGAGGCTGTGAGAAAAGCTGTTACATGAAAAATTCAAACCACCACATTTACTTTTCATGCTTCTGTGTTTTTTCATTAGGAGGCACAGGGGATTTTGAACTTAAAATTACTCATCAAAATCACACTGCTAAAACAAAAATGCAAGAAAAGGAACCACAGCGTCTTTAAGAAACTTAAAAGGTAGTTCTCTCAACACACAGTGGGCACAAAAGTGGTGATTGTCTGAATGGCCTGTTTGTCCAATGTCTCAGAAGAAATTCTGGTATTTTGCTCATTTGGTGCTCATCAAAGGGCTATACCTGTTAAGATGCCAATTCCTGTGGCCTAAATTTTATTTTACACATGATTTTTTTTGAGAAAAATCTTAGTCTTCAGATTTGTGTTAACAGCATTAAAAAAGATTTACTAAATGGGTTCAAGAAGCAAAGGCACATAACTGTTCAACTTACCCTATATGAACCATACTCCACAAGATATTTTAAATCCACTAACACCTACCTTAACACACACCACAAAAACACATTTTTACCTTCTGCAAATCACATTGGTCCACAATCCCATGAATAAAAGCCGTTGCCTTTTACACACATAGTTTAGAAAGGCAAGCTACAAAATTATTAAAAGCAAATGTACAAATTAAAGAAAATATGAACAGTGGCCACCCATTTTTATAAGGTTTTGGGGACATGAAGAATATTCAATGAAATTTCTGACAAAATAATGTGTGGGATCAATAGCTCTATTCTAACATTTTAAAAAAACAGGTCAGAGATGAGAACTTTTTTTCCCTCACTTGAATTATCTTTCATTCTTATTTGCAATATCAGGATAGTATAGTCTGATTCAGGACAGAAATTTAAAACTATATCAAAATAATCCATGTTAGCACGTAATTTCACATTAAGGAACATCATGAATTAATGACTTGTTTCTGAAGAGAAACAGACTGCAATTGAGCTTCAGAAGATACCATCACCTATTATAAGAGTCAAACCTCCTAAAAAAGAGCAGAGTCCTATGCTTTTTCCTTTTTTTTTTGGCATGGGCAGGCACCAGGAACTCTGCCTGCTATCATGGCCCATCCAGTTATAAAATCTTTAAAAAGGGGGTCTTGAAGGCAATGCATAGCCACCTTGCAGTGATCAGGGTTCATTTACAGAGACTGGAGCTCAGCATGCAGCATCACCCATAGCAACAGCATCATCCATGTCAACAGATGCACTAGCAGCAGCTAATCAGTCAGCAAGCAGTTTGCCGTGTGCATAGATATACTGACGTTTTCCATTTTTGAGACTATCTACTGTTCGGTTTTTTTTTAATGCCAGATTATCCTTGATTCCATATCCACAGGGTAAAGTAGGAAAAGACTGTACGAGAAATTACCATTTCGTGAGAAAACAAGGATGTTGACACCTAAAAGAAATCTATTTGTTTAAAAATGCATGAGGCAGGCCACAGTGACTCAGCTGGTGGAGTTGTTGCCTGCCATGCCGAAGACGTGGTTTGATTGCTGGAGCCTGTCCATGCAAAAAAAAAAGTGCATGTAACTAATTTATATAGTAGCTTGTAAAGGCTCCTGGACCTGTATAGTTTCAGAGTGAATGTGAGTGACCATATTTATATATATTGACATGGGAAAGACTTTCCAAACATCTTTCATATGAGAACATATTCAAAAAGTCTTTTATTTCTAAATGCTTCAGCTGTGTTTGTGTTTTTATTTGAGCTTCCTAAAAAATCTTTTTTTTTAAATTACAATTTTCATCCTTTATTGGCTTTTCCTTTGATTCTATGTTGAAGTTCTAGCAATGGACAAACTACATATGCGCTTGAATTAAGATGGTGATGCAGAATGTAAAGGGGAAAACCACGAATGCAGTAGCAGAATGAAACTCAGACCTGACATTCCATGTGTTCTTTAGAGGGGAAGGAGAAACATTTCTCAGTAACTATACAAGGCAAAAGATGCATTTTCATAATTTTTTTTTTGCTTTTTAGGGAAAAACTCATTTCACGAAACACTTGTAGGACACTTGTTTTGCAGTTGTAAGGTATTAATGTTTTTATCTTAGGACCAAATTTAAAGTGCCAAATTTTTATTTTAGCACAAAGTTATCTTAGAACCAAAATTAAATCAAATTTAAATTTGATTTATTTCACTGTTTAAATTATTTGGTTAACTTCCAACTTTCTTAAGTTATTAAAATAGCAGCAACAGGTGCTATTCCTTGCTCTGCAGTTGTTTACACTGTCTGCTAAGTAATTTACTTTCAAACATTATTTCAGCTAATCATAACTAAAAGTTACTGTGCATGCTGTTAAAAGGTATTTTACTGTTTTCCATTAGCAAACAATGTTTTATGAAATGTTAAGTTGTCTTTTTGTCCTATATATTGGCAATTCTTGATTTTTTTTCTCTAGAAAATCCTAAGACTGTGTATCAACTTTCCATTTCTTGAATATTATAAATACTGTGGCTGTTTCTATAGAAAGAACACTTACAAGCATGTGACTTGAAAGTAACCTTTTGTGTTTGTGAGCTTACGTGGATTTTGTTTAAGAGATCAGAAAAGTTTTAGAAGCTTTATTGTGTACACCTGCACATGACTGGGCATCCTGCTCTTGGATCGAATCTTTAAATGGAAGATAAATATTCCTGAACTCTACTTGCTGTTTATGTATCACATCTGTACTAAAGAGAGGTGGTATCTTCTACAACACTACATTTCTTGTGGTTGTGCTGTTACTGGTCTAAAATCAAGTGCCTTCAATGCTAAAGGTGCAAAATTTTTTCTTAAACTGATATCATGTCCTATGCGAGTGTTTTCTACCTGCATGTACCTGCATGAAAAGTACTTTATAAAACTTGTTTATCTTCAATTGTCCATAGAGTTTTTTAAAGAAATATATAGTATTTTTATTAAGGTACCTCCAAACTTGAGTTCCTCTGTGTGAAGCATTGTAAAATGGTACATTTCTGTTTGTGTACCATTACAGTTGTACAAAGGTTTTCACTGTTTCTATTTTTCTATTGTTGCTGAGTCACATGTAACACTGATTATGTTCTACATATTGCTGGCATTTCAAATAAATGCCTTGTATAGAAAAAAAGCAATGTATTCAATCTTAGATGACACTATAAAATATTCAACCCTCCTATTTAAACCTATGTGTGAATAATTTAAACACATATATTGTACAGAAATTTTCAAATAAAGAATTGCAAGAGAAGGACTTAAAACCTGGAGGAAGGAAGAGCAGAGATCAGTAGGAGAAGAGTAAACAGACGTTGATAGTGATGTATGAGGGGAGTTTGACTAATGGTAGGAGAAGAAACAAGAAGAGCTGCAGAGACAGTGTATTTCCTGTGTTTGATGGATGACTAATGCTCTCACTTTTCCTTGTCTTATTTCTACTTGACTCAGGACCTTTACCCAGTTAATCTGGAGCAGGGCTATAGCCATATTTACATTTCTGTGACTTGTTTCACTACTTTTGAAATTGTGACCAAATGCTTATAAATTAATTCATTAATGAATATTCTTTGAACTTGGGTTTAGATCTTTGATCATTTCATGGTATTATTATTATCCAGAAACTACAGTACCCAACTGTTTACTTTAGTTTTCTCAACTATAGAGCATATCTCTCTTATTTCTCATGATATGTGTTCCAAACATTTATCATGTGATAAATGGCATACATCAGAATCCTTACTTCTGGCTTCTCTTCTGGACTAGCACAATGAAGTGGTTATCACAATAAATTGGGTCATGTGAATTTTTTGTTTCCCAGTGCATATAAAAGTTATGTTTATGCTACACTGTAGTTTATTAAGTGTGCATTAGCATCATGTCTTAAAAAACAATGCTTATCCCTTAATTAAAAATATTTTGTTGCTTAAAAATGCTAACCATCATCTGAGCTTTCAGAGATAAACTTTTTGCTAGTGGAGGCTCATAACCTTTTACTAGTGCAGGGTCTTTCCTTGATTTGATGGCTGCTGGTTGATCAGGATGGTTGTTGCTGAAGGTTGAGGTGGCTGTGGCTATTTCAGAAAATAAGACAACAGTGAAATTCGCCTAATTTCTCTCTCACATGATGTGCTGTTTGATAGCATTTTACCCACGGTAGAACTTTTTACAAAGTTGTAACCAATACTCTCAAATTCTGCTGCTGTTTTAACAACTAAATTTCATTAACATTTTAAATCCTTTGTTCTCATTTCAGCAATGTTCACAGCATCTTCACCAGGAATAGTTTCCATTTCAAGAAACCACTTTCTTTTTCATCTATAAAAAGCAATCTCTCATCTGTGAAAGTTTTATCATGAGACTGCAAAAATTCAGTCATGTCTTTAGGCTCCACTTCTTATTCTAGTTCTCCTCCTATTTATACCACATCTGCAGTTACTTCTTCTATTGAAATTTTGAAGCCCCCAAATTCATCCAAGAGGGCTGGAATCAATTTCTTCCAAATTCCTCTTAATGATGATATTTTGACCTACTCCCATGAATCACAGAGGTTCTTAACGGCATCAAGAAGACTGAATTCTTTTTAAGGTTTTCAATTTACTTTGGAAAGATTCATGAGAGGAATCAGTATCTAAGGTAGCTATAGTCTTACAAATTGTGTTTCTTAAAGATTTGAACTTAGAAGTACAAATGACTCCTTAATCCATAAGCTGCATAATGGTTATAGTGTTAGTAGTCATGAAAACAACATTCATCTCAGTGTACATCCCCGTCAGAGCTCTTGGGTGACCAGACACATTATCAAAAGGAAAGAAGACTGTTTTCTCAACACTGAAAGCCTGTTGTTTAGTGTAGCCACCTTCATTAACTATCTTAGCTAGGTCCTCAGAATAACCTCTTGCAGCTTCTACATCAGCACTTGCTGCTTAATCTTGCATTTTTGTGTTATGGAAGTGGGTTTTTCTTTAAGTCTCATGAAAAAAATGTTTCTAGATTCAGAATTTTCTTCTGAAGCTTCCTCCCCTCTCTTAGCCTTCATAAAATTAAATAGAGTTAGGGCCTTGTTGTGGATTAGGCTTTGGCTTATGGAGATGTCATAGCTGGTTTGATCTACCCAGTCAACAAAAACATCCTCCATATTAGCAATAAGGCTGTTTCATTTTCTAATAATTTATGTGTTCACTAGTATAGCACTTTTAATTTCCTTCAAAAACTTTTACTTTGCATTCACATCTTGGCTACCTGTTTGGCACAAGAAGCCTACTTTTTGCCTTATCTTTGCTTTTGATGTGCCTTTCTCACTAAGCTTAATCATTTCTTCCTTTTGATTTAAAGTTTGAGATGTATAAGTCATCCCTTCACATGAACACTTAGAAGCCATTGTAGGATTATTGATTAGACTAATTAAAATATTGCTGTATTTTGGGAACGGGGGCCTGAGAAGAGGGAGAGAGATGGGGAAATGGCTGATTGGTGGAACAGTCAGAATGCACACATTTACTGATTGTCTTCTATCTTATATGGGAGCACTTTATGGCTTCCCAAAACAAAGTAACTGCAAAGATCACAGATCGCCATTGGAGATATAATAATAATGAAAAAGTTTGAAATGTGAGAATTACCAAAATATAACAGAGACATGAGGTGAGCACATGTGCTATTGGAAAAAGGGTGCCAAAGACTTCCTTGATGCAGGTTTGCCACAAAATCTTTAATTTGTAAACACAGTACCTGCAAAGTGCAATGAAGTAAAGCACAATAAAATGAAGTAAGCCTGTATATGATAATAGTTCATCCATATACATTAGGAAAATAATTTGATTTATCTTTTGCTTTGTATCTGGAAAACTGGGACAAATCACTGGCTAACATTGAGATGACTCTTTGACCTGAGTATCTATAATCTGAAATTCTTTCTGGATTATATGTTCAGCAATATTTTATATTTTTTCCCAGTTCATGATTATTTTGTTGCTTGAAATTTTTAATTGTAAAGGATTTTAGTTATTTGTATTAAAATATCAGTTACAAACATAGCACTCATTTTCTATTTGAGGAATACACCATATTTTCAAAACTAAGGGAAAGAAGAGATGAGATACTTAGAGTTTCAAGCTCAAAAATTCTGAATGACAAAATTAAATTCCACAATCTTTCAAGCTGAGAAGAAATAGAGCTGTCAGAGCCACAATCAGAACCCAATATATATAATCAGAGGGCAGCATCTAACAGAAGTGAATTGAGTTTTATAAAAATGGCAATCCAAATTCAAATCAGCCCATATCTGATTAGATTGTGTTGTTATTCCTATGTGCCTAACAGAAAAAGAAATAACCGCTACAGAAATATATGAGGTAAAATCCCCTTTATACAAGATGTGTAATACACATAAAATATGAAAGATAATAATAATCAGTAATATATGACCAATAATTCAAATTGTGAGAGAATCAGGTCACAGATGACTCATTTTTTTCAGATGATTCATTTTTGAAATTAACAAATTTAAAACACGCATCATGCATTTTAAAATAAGGAAAGGTTTTTAAGAGGAAAAATTGAGTAAATGGATGTAAAGGTGAATAATTTTAATTGGAAATGGAAACTGAAAGAAGGTACCCAGAGATATTTTACAACTGAAAAATATGAAAATATTAATTTAGGATAGGCTTAAAGGCATACAGAAGAGAACATAAGAAAGGATCTGTGGACTGATAAGGTAGATCATTAAAATTATCAAAACTGAAGCACAGAGATATATTTCAGTAGTACTGATCAGAGTAACAATAATGATAGTAACAGTAATTAAGAGAACAGAATATGAGTGTGTGAGACAGATGGGACAATATGACATTCTGGAACACATGTGTAAATGAACTCCACAGAAAGGATTGGGGCATCAAATGAAAAATGGTGTTTGCAGATTTTCCAAAATTGTTGAAAGTCTTTGATCTAGGAATTCACACAATGCAGTTAACAGAAAAAAGGATAAACATAGAGAAAGCGTGATTATAGATACATCAAAGTCATTTTGTTGAACAATAAAGAGAATATCATCAATAAAATAGAGAAAAGAAACATTATCTTAAAAGGAACTACATGACTGATGCCTGAATAATCAACAGACAATGTGAAAGCCATAAGACAATAATATAATAGCTTAAGGTACGGAGAAAAAATTGCTTTCTAGAATTTTATATCCAGCAAAAATACAAATTTAATGTGAAGAAAAAATGAAGATGTTTGCAGATAAACAACAGCTGAGAGTACTGTTATCACAAGAAATCCAGGGAATGATCTTCAGCCTGGAAAAAAAAACATCCCAGATTGAATAAAGAATGAAAATTTCCAAAAAGGATTAATATAAAAGAATATTGATGTTTAAGACAACATATACAATAACAACAAAAAAGACAATAAATTATAGTGTTTTAATGTTTGCAGTAATGATTGAAAAAGTTAGTAATTTTTTACCTTTTCATTTTGTTGTGTGAGTTTGTAGTGATAAGGAATACCATAACTACAGCCATTTGATGGCAATGCCTAGATTTTTGCTAAGCAGTTTCTGAAGTTTTATCACCATTGCTAATACATCAAAATCAAAATGCTCAGATCTTATTCACCTACATATATTTTTAAGCCTAGATGATCTTCATATACTTCTATCAAAACAACATTATGCAACAAACTGCTCCTGAAATAGATTAAGAGAACTCAACTGCCTCTATTAAGCCATATTTAAAGTAATTTGAAAAAAATTTAAAATTCTTTTTACTGCACTCTTTATTTTGCTTTCAAAATACAGATGGAATAAGATGTTCCAAGAAAGCTGTAACCAAAAGAAAGCAGGGGTACCAATACTAATATCAGACAAAATAGACTTTACATGTAAAGACATAAGTGACAAAGAAGGGCACTATATACTTGTAAAAGGAACAATTAACCAAAAAGAAATAACAATCATAAAAGTTTCTGCTCCCAATAAGGGAGCTCCAAAGTACATAAGGCAGCCACTGGCAAAACTGAAGAGAGCAATGGATGTTTCAACAACAATGGTAGGATTCACCAATACATCATTGTCCTCTATAGATAGAACAAACAGAGAGAGGATCAAATAGAAAATAGAGAATTTGACAACTTGGAAAATTAATTAGACCTAACCTAACAGACATATATAGGTCATTATATCCCCAAAACTTCAGGTTATACATGCTTCTTTAGTGCTCATGAGACATTCTCCAAGATAGATCATATGCTGGGAAAGAAAACAGGTCTCTATAAATTTAAAAAACTGAAATTATTCAAATAATTTTCTCTGATCACAATGGAATGAAGCTGGAAATCAACACCTACCAAAGAATGAAAACTTTCACAAATATATGGAGATTACATAACACACTCTTAAATAACCAGTGGATCAAAGAAAAAATTGCTGGGGAAATCAGTATCTATCAAGAGATGAATGAAAATGAGAATACAGCATATCAGAACTTATAGAATGCAGAAAAGACTGTGATAAGAGGGAAATTTATTGCCCTGAATGTCTATATTAACAAAAGAAGAGGGTGGGTGTGTTAGTTAGACTCAGTTGTCAACTTGGCCAGGTGAGCATACCTAGTTCTGTTGCTCTGGACACAAGCCAATGGTACGTGAACCTCATCTGTTGCTATTTACATCTGCAGTCAGCTAGGAGGCGTGTCTGCTGCAATGAGTGATGTTTGACTTAATTGGCTGGTGCTTAAATGAGAGATCACAACATAGCACAGCTAGCCGCTTGGCATTCCTCATCTCAGCACATGCAGCTCAGTCCAGGCCTTTGGAGATGGAGAAAAAAATCACCCTGGGGAAAGTTGTTGGAATCCAAGGGCCTGGAGAGAAGATCAGCAGAGACCATCTTGTGCATTCCACGTAAGAAAGAACCTCAGTGGAAAGTTAGCTGCCTTTCCTCTGAAGAACTAACAAAATAAATCCCCTTTTTATTAAAAGCCAATCCATCTTTGGTGTGTTGCATTCTGGCAGCTAACAAACTAGAACAGATTTTGGTACCAGAACGTGGGGTGCTGCTGTGGTTTGCAAAAGCCAGATATGTTTGAACAATGTTTTGGATGGCTAAGGGGAAGATTTTGGAGGAATTGTGAAGAGAATGATGGAGAAGACCTGGAGTGCATGAAGGGACTGTTGGTGTAAATGGAACCACTGCCAATCTTGGCAAAGAAGGACACAAAAGGGAAAAATTGAAGTTTTCAGAGTAAGAACCATGGAAGCTCAGGTCTGAAGTCAAGAAGCCTCAGGCCAGGAGAGTGGACCCACCCATAAACATGGAGAGGGTGAGTTTACCGTGAAGGGCGAGGATGAGTCTCCCCTCTCATTGCAGTGGAAGAGTTGTGCAGCCTCAGGCCTTTGAAAAGGCATAGCACGCTCCCTGGGGGACTGGGAGAGCCTGGCTGCCACCATGTGGAGGGGTTGAGCATGTGCCCCAGAAATGGCAGAGAGCCCAGGGGTCGCCCTGATGCCTGGAGAGAGTGGAGCCCAGAGGTGGTCTTCTCGATGTTCCCCAAGGTTGATTTGGAAAGAGGCAGGCCACTGCATAGGCCCTTGGAAGGGGTGGGACTGCCACTTTCTAAAGCCAAAGGATAAATGACTTTCAGACTTTGAGATCCCATGGTGCTTGCCCTGCAGGTTTTACATCTGTGTTTCTTCCAATTTCTCCCTATGGAAATGACAATCTATATCCTGCAAATATCCTCCTTTGCATCTTGACACCAGACAACTTGTTTTGAGATTCACAGGTCCACAGCAAGAACAGAATTACTTTTTGCATCTGCTTAAGGTGATGCTTGAAGTTGCCAAGTTGACAAGGGATGGACATGTGTTAGTTAGATTCAGTTGTCAACTTGGCCAGGTGAGCATACCTAGTTCTGTTGCTCTGGACACAAGCCAATGGTACATGAACCTCATCTGCTGCTAATTACATCTGCAGTCAGCTAGGAGGCGTGTCTGCTGCAATGAGTGGCATTTGACTTCATTGGCTGGTGCTTAAATGAGAGATCGCAACGTAGCACAGCTAGCCGCTTGGCATTCCTCATCTCAGCACTTGCAGCTCAGCCCATGCCTTTGGAGATGGAGAAAAAAATCACCCCGGGGAAAGTTGTTGGAACCCAAGGGCCTGGAGAGAAGATCAGCAGAGACCATCTTGTGCCTTCCACGTAAGAAAGAACCTCAGTGGAAAGTTAGCTGCCTTTTCTCTGAAGAACCAACAAAATAAATCCCCTTTTATTAAAAGCCAATCCGTCTCTGGTGTGCTGCATTCTGGCAGCTAGCAAACTAGAACAGTGGGCAACCATGACTCAGTGGAAGAGTACTCGCCTGCCATGTCAGAGACCTGGGTTCGATTCCCGGGGCCTGCCCATGCAAAAGAAAAAAAGAAAGAAAGAAAGAGCAATCAGTAATACAGGCATTAATGCTTACCTACAGGAACTTAAGAAAGAATAACAGAAAGAATCAGTAAAACCAAAAGTTGGTTCTTTGAGAGATTCAATAAAATTGATGGACCACTAGCAAGGCTGACAAAGAAGAAAAGATAGAGTATGCAAACAAAGAAAATCAGAAATGAGAGAGAGGTCATTACCACATATCTTGAAGAATTAAAAAAATCATAAATGGATAAATATGAACAACTGGAAAAATTCCTGGAAACACACAAACAAGCTACACTGACTCAAGAAGAAGTGAGACTCAAGAAGATCTTCATTCAAGATCTGAATGAAGCAATCATAAGAAAAGAGATTCAAGCAGTCATCAAAAATACTTCTACAAAGAAAGCCCAGGGCCAGATGGCTTCACAGGAGAATTTTATCAACCATTCCAAAAAACCCTAATACAAAACCTGCTCAAACTTTCCCAAATATTTGAGGAAAATGGAAGACTCCTAACTCATTTTATGAAGCTAAGAAGACTATAATAATAAACAGGGTAAAGATGATACAAGAAAGGAAAACTACAGTCCAATCTCCCTATTGAAAGATGCAAAAATTCCTAACAAAATATCAGCAAATCAAATCCAACACACATTAAGAATTATATACTATGACCAAGTGGGGTTTATACCAGGAAAGTAAGGATAAGTCAACACAAGAGAATTAGTTGATATAATACAGCATCTTAACAAAACAAAAGGGAAAATCATGTGATCATCTTGATTGAAGCTGTGAAAGCATCAGACAGAATTCAACACCATTTTCTGATTAAAAAAACACTTCAAACAGTAGAAATTAAAAGTAACTTCCTCAATATGATAAAAGGCATATATGAAAAACCCATAGCCAGCATCATACTCAATAGTGAGCGGCTGAAATCCTCCCCCCTAAAATTGGGAATGAGACAGAGATACCCTCTGTCTCCACTATCATTCAACACTGTACTAGAAGCTCTAATTAGAGCAATCAGGCAGGAAAAAGAAATAAAAGGCACTCAAATTGAAAAGTAGAAATAAACTTTCATTATAAGTGGATGACTTGACACTGTATTTACAAAATCCTGGGACGTCAACAACAAAGTTACTTAAGCTAATAAAAAAATTCAGCAAAAATTCACAAATTCTGCCAATCCTAAAGAACACCTAGGGCATTATATAAAATTCTACAAAGGTTCCATGTACTAGGGCAACTTTCCAGAAACCTACAACCTCCCTATGGGTGCCTGGACCAGACAAGTCCTGAAATGTAAAGGAGGAAGCCTTTCTAGAATAACAACTAGTTTCATCCCTCTCTCCCATATTATTGACAGCCCCTTCCAACACAAAAAAGTTAGAATGGGAATAGCCCAAATACCCCTAAAGAGGGGGAAAGATCAAAGGTGATGCTAGAGTTATACAGAGAAGGTAATGTTTCACAAATGAATGTGATTGCTGAATCATTATATTGAAATTTCTTTTAGTCTCCCATACCTTAGATCAGCTAAATGTTAAAATCTAAAATTTTACAGTGGAACTGTAATCCATATGAACTCTGAAATCTTTTCTACAGCTAATTCTAACTGTTGAGATGCACTTTGAAATTTATTGCTTTTTTGTATATATATTATTTTTCACAAACATAAAAGAAAAATGGGAGGAGTATCACAAAGAAGATAAGATTTAACAAATGAGTATGACTGCTGGATCATTATATTGCTGTTTCTTTTGGTCTCCACTGTCTTGGAGCAACTAGAGGAAAAAATGGAATATTGTGGAACTCTAATCTATACTAAACTTTAAAATCTGTTCTAGAACTACTTGTTAAAATATACTTGGAAACATTGCTTTTTTGTATATATGTTATATTTCACAATAAAAAAGTTTAAAAAAAGAAAAACAAAATACATATATAGTTATTTTCATATAATATAATATTAACTTTAACCTTCGATGGGTTTGTTATCACTGTTTTAAAATGAGTTAATGAATATGTATTTTAAATGTTTATCAGTTTTAATTTCTAAAATTGCAAATATCAATATATATAACCTAGCTAAATAGAAGCTTTTTGAGGTCTTCAATAATTTTAATAGTTAAAAGGGTCCTGATACCAAAAAAATTGAGAACCACAATCCTAAATTATCTCAGAATTATTCCACATTTTTAGATATACAACCTCATTTGACTATGATGACTGTGTGTATTGGATGAGCAGATCCTTTGAAAATATCTTAGCTCAGACTCCTTCCAACTGACATTACTGGGACTTTCATGTTCATTTTCCACAGTGGAAAGCTTATTTTATAAATGTCATAAAGACAATAATTTATTCTTTTGCAATACTCATCACAGAAAAGCATGGTTTTCCTAGAGTCATGGAAGTAACATAGAAATACAGATGATATAAAGATACCTAAGTTAAGCTTTATTAAACATTTTCCTTTGTGTGCATCAGAGAGTAGATTACTAGGGTTTGTCAAGTAGATTACTTGACATCTCAAACACAACAAAGGGGAGAGAGCCTGTCCTAGTCCCAGTTGTGGTAGCCTTAATCCTACAATTGAAGCCTGCTTTCTCACATTTGCCAACATTCTGTTTTATCCAATGTATACATTTCCACAACACTGAAATTCAAACTATCTGAAAACTATCCATCTTTTCGGTCATTGTGACTTATATTATGGTTCAACCTAACTTGACCTAACTTATTAAATAGCAAATCTTGTACTGAAATGATGGAGAGCTAATATTCATGTTTTTTATTTATTGCATAGACCATATCTATTTTACTGTATAAATAGTAATAGCTTTAATTTAGCATTATGCATTAACACTTCTCTATTAAGTGTTGAAAAATATATAGGTGCATATTATTTTTAAAAACTGCATGAAATTTGAAGTATGTCTGATTCCATGGATTTCAGGTTGAGGATGTGAAGTTGTGTACTTTTGCAAGGTATAGAATAAGAAGAATTCCTAATAGGAAAGGTTTATCACATGTAGTAATGACAAATTACTAAACTTTGTACCTAATTCAATTAGTTGCCATCCATCTGACATTGCAATTAATTAATAAACAGTTTATTGCTGTAGGATTAACTTTCATAAATATCTTCACAACACTTTTCACCTACTCTTAACAGGTACAGATTATGAACATCCTAACCCATTTGGTAGTACAAAATAAATCAAAATTCTTAACGGTATTACTAGATTCATCATTGTCTTAAATGTATATATTTTTAGAGTCTTGTGTGTCTAAAATGGCCAAGACATGGAATGATTTTGTTCCTAAGGCATTTTTATAAATATGACATCATTATTCATCACAGTAACCATGAAGGTTAAAAGTAACATAGAATTGAGAATTCCTTTTAATATGCTACAATAATGATAGAAAGAAATGTAGTATATTATACTGATTAATAAAATGATCTATGAAATCAGACAGATTTGAGTTTGAGTCCTGGTTCAATGATCAACAGTGTGACGTTGGTCAAGTTACTTATTTCATCTTAAACTTAACTTTAAATGAAAATGAAAATGACTGTGCAGAGTTACTTAAGCATTTTCATTATGTGCTTCACAATACAATTTTAAACTGTGGTTATTTAATGTATTTTTAATAGCTGTTTTGCATTTACTAATTGAGTTCTAAAGAGATATTCCACCACTTAGATACATTGATTCTTCTTGAAGAGGTTCCTCTGATTTGCTTTATTGCAAAAAATTTCTTTCATTTTACTTCATCTAAATTTTACTCTGAACCAAACTTCTAATATTACTTTCTTCTTCAGGCCATAGGGATTACAAGACAATATTCCCCAAATATAGTGAGGACTATTAGGTCACTGAGGCTTCAAGTGGACACTGAGACTGATGTCAGTACTGGAGCATGAGTTCTTTCCTTCAGTTATATCCAAATAATAACAATAAGGCATCAGAATGGAAACAATTTTTATATGATTGAGGCATACATGAATTATTTCTTTCTGACATTCTTTTTTCCTCTTCCTTTTACCTCAGTTAAGTAGATAAGGTGAAACTAAAGTTGGTGATATGCAGAAATGCCAGTAGTGGAAGTTTCTTTTTTCTATCTTTTACAATTGAGTAGATATGTAGTGAATACCTCCTGGTGCTGATTTACAGCAACAGGAACTTAGACCTTCTAATTTAGACCTTGCAAACTGTGTTATATTTCTAATTCATGGGACAATTTGTGTCTGGACATAGCATTTCCAGGAGGAACTAGAAGGATATGGATTAGGATGTGATTGAATTGATTATGAAGTGAACTCTATTGGACTGTGTCTTAAAGGTTTTTGAAAACTCATTAGGTATACTTCCAACACACTTTATTTGCATGGTTTCTGTGGGTTGTTCTTAAGACATCTGTTCAAGGGATTTCAATAGGATCCTTCAGTGTATATACCAAGCTTGATATTATTATAATGCCCTTCAAAATACAGGACAATGTAGGAGTGATCCTAGAGGTATTCCAGATTTCATGCTTGGTGAATGAGATGGTTATAGGAATCAGTGAAGGATTAAAGACATTTCAAGTCTATCAAATACTGCTGGGGGGATATATTTTGGACATAATTTTCACTTTAGAGAAATATGTTTTTTTGGATTAAGTAAGTATTTTCAATGCCTTAGGAGCCTAATTTTCAGTGGTACAGAATGGTATTTGTATGAAGAAATAAAATAAGAGTAAGAATGAAAGTTGTTGTGGTGGAATCTGAAAGCAAATGAACTATACTCCCTAAGAAATTTAGAGAAAACATGGATATTACTTAAACAAATAAGTGTCTGATAAAGAATGGAATAGAACTCTGAGAGAAGGCAGTTCCTCAATGGGATACCAATAATAAAGCTTTGCACCTTATATCTCTAAGACACATGAAATTGTCCAGTGAACCCTTGAAGACAGCTGCATATTATTCATGGAAAATGCTATGAGTTGCTGTTTGCCATTCAAAGGAAATTTTTAAAAAAAAATGTACATGTTCCTCAAAAGTAAATTCTGGATTCATATTGTCCTTTGGATGAAATGCCATCAAATTTTTGGATTCACTTTTATAGCTTTGTACTAAGTGAAAAGGCAGATTTGAGGAATTTATTCATTTGTTGAGTACTTACGGTTTTTTAATTAAAAAATCTAATTTGCCATTCTATGGACAATGTCAAAAAGATAAGAAAAAAAAGAATTATCATCAATTTACCATACCTTCATCCATCTACTTTTGGGACACTTACCATTTGTCAGAATTTGTAAATAAAATATTATTTTTGTCCTTATAGTGTTCATAATTGCAGTAGGAGTTATAGACATTGTAGTCAAATGTAAATTGCAAAGTAGTGCTTAGGTTTTATGATACTTGTTCACAGAACGTGTCTTGAGAACTTAGAATAAGGTTAACAAAAAAAGACTGGAAAAAAGAGGAAACTATCTTTGAGGAAGCAATGCATACTTTGTGGCTGAGGAAAATAAAAGCATTCAGGAAAGCATAAAGAGTGTACAATTTTGTTCAGTCTTTAAAATCTACTGAGCAACCAATCAAACAAGAAACCAAATATTGCTTTACCCAAGTAGTTGATGATACTCAGAGTTAACAAAGGGATAAAAGTAAAGAAATATACATCCACATTGTAGATGCATCATAGTCATTTTGCTGAATGAGTAAGAGAATATCATTTAATGGAGCCAGAAAAAAGAAAATAATCCTCAAAAAAACACCATGACTGAACACAGAAAATGTTAAAGCCAGGAAACAGTTGAATAACAGTTTAAATTTCTCAGAAAAATCTGCCACCCTAGAATTCTCTATCCAGTGAAAATATCAATGAAATGTGAAGAAATAAATCAAGTTTTTAAAAAGATAAACAACAGAGGAGAGAATTCTTGCCATGGGAAATTGAGGGAAAGATCTTCAGCCTGATAAAAAAAATGATTCCAGATGGCAATAAAGAATGAAGATCTACAGAAATTTTAAATACAAATGAACATGGACTGTTAGAAACAACATATATAATAGCAATAAAATGACAGTACCCTGTGGCATTTTATTATTTGTAGTAATGATTTAATAAATCAATAATATTTTTATTTTGTTCTTTTTTTGTATGAGTGTGTAATGGTGAGGGATATCATGAAAATTGCACCCCTCAATTTGATGGCTGTTTCTTGCTTTGTACTAAGGAGTTCCTGTACTTTTATTTGCCATTGCTATTTCATACTTTACCCATCTGTATATCCTGTTAAGTAAAAATAGTCTTCATATACTTACATAAAAACAAAATATTGCAACAGACCTAATGCTGGGATAGACAAGAGGACTCAAACTGTTTGTATGAATCAATATGTTAAAATAAGTTAAAAATGTAAAATAAACCATTCTTTTCGTTGCATTTTCTATTTTCCTTTTGAAATGTACTTATTTTTATAAAATATATTATTTACTTAACCTCTAAAGGATTTTTTATTGTTATTTTTAAGTGTATTTAAATTCTTTTTTCAGTTTCATTTTCTAAAATGGTAATTATTAAAAGATAGAACCAAGGTAAATAGAACTTCTCTGGTGTCCTCAATAATTTGTAATAGCATAAAGGGTCTTAACACCAGAAAAGTTTGAAAATCACAGTCTTAGATTACTTCTGTTAGTATTTTTTGAGATAGACAATTTTTTTTGACTATGATAGGTGTGAATATGGGATAAGCAGATGCTTTGAAGGCATCTTACCTCAGACTCTTCCCAAATGACATTACTTGGGACTTCCATATGTAATTTTTACAGAGTAGGAAGACCATTTTATTCTAGTCAAAAAGACAAGAAACTATTCTTTTGTGTAGGTGAATTATTGGGATCCTTATTCCAGAAAACCATGGTTTTTCTTGAGTTATGAAAAAACATAGAAATTCAAATATTGTGAGGACATTATAATTCAGCTTTATTCAACATCTCATTTTGTGTGATTTGGAGAATAGATTACTTAAGTCTGTGAATAACAGTAAATATCCCAAGGTCTTCAAAGGACAGAGAAACTGTCCTAGTCCCACAGGTGGTAACCGTAGTACCTACGACATGCTACCATTGAGTCATGCCTCTTCACATGCTCCATTGGTTTTTCATCCAATATTACATACTTTCACAATATGCAAATCCAAACAGCCTTGAAAACTAATATTGTTAGTATATTTTATGGTATATTACGGTGGTTGAACTTAACTTGACTGAACTCATTTAGCAGCAAACACTGATCTGAAGTGATTGTGAAACTGATATTCATGGTCTTTACTTATTGCATTAGAGTGTGAATATTTATCTATTTTACTACATAAATAGTGATAGTTTTAATTTAGGATTTATGCTACAGCTTTTATATGAGTTTTGCAATTATAGTGGACCACACTATCTTTATGAAAACAATATGAAATTTGCAGCATATCTAACTCAGGTACTTCGTCAGGGAATGTAAACTTGCATACTTTTCTGAGTTATAAAATAGGAAGAATTCTTAATAAAGAGATTTATTATGTACAGTAATGAAAAATTACAATCTTTTTATTTCAACTTTTAATGGTCCTCGTAATTAAGTTACTTGCATTCCATCTGTGCATTTCAGTTTAATTAATGATTTATTGCTTTACAATTAACTTACTTTATTTTCACAACACATTCTCCCCTGTCTTAGCAAAAGTAGATGATGAACTTACAAATTCACTTATTAGTAGAAGGACAAGCAAACTCCTCAAAGTTATATCCATGAATTTTTAATGTACCTTTTCTAAAAAATTTACACTCTTCCAAAAAAAAGCCAAAACATAAAATGGGATCAAAGACAGATTATAATTAATATTTCATTTTTTATGCGTGTAAAGGAATATTTAACAATTACCTTCACAATTGAATCACCAGACGAGTTGTTTGGAATGCTAAGCATTTGAGAGACAAATGTATTCACTTCTAAAAATAAAGGTAGCATATTCAATTCATTGTTTGAAAATTTAAACAAGGTCTATGTGAAATGCCTAGCTTAAAGGAAAGTTAACATAATAGAAAGTTGCAACATGTGATGGTTTTTTACTGCAACAATAATTATCAGTATCATTCATGTTGCTGTTAATTTAGTGCTGTTTCAAACAAAACTTCATCAGCAAAATAGTCATTTAGTTTGTCTAAATTTCTAGACAGAGAATAACTCTGCACTTGTTCATCAATCAATGATTGTGGAATAAAATACAATTGACACAAGACTCCATATGTGAAGTTGGAACGCTTCCCGGTCCAGAGTATCAGGAGAGGTTTGACTAATTTAGGGAGCTTACAGTGGACATTCTGATGATATGATAACCTTACAACTCTTATTAATACATTATAATGATGTGAAGAAGAGGTACTACATTATAATTAATAATGAAATGGCCTATGAAGACAGACATGTTTG